>NW_026941804.1:0-129189 GCF_024139115.2 Armigeres subalbatus
GAGTGGAAGGAAGGGCCCCATCTACAAGAAAGGCGACAAGCTGGAGTGTAAAACTTTCGATGATCACCATCTATAATGCCGCCTTTCTTAAAGTGATATCCCAGATCATCTTCCGACGTCTGCTGCCTGATGGTGAATGAGATTGTGGAGAGTTATCAAGCTGGTTTCGCTGACGGTCATTGACAACGGACCAGACCTTTTGCTGTACGGCGAATCCTTTCCAAAATGCCGTGAGTACCCAGGAAGCTTATCAGATCGATCAAAGCAATGGTGGATTGTAAAAACTGTGTAAAATTTTGGGCGAACACTCCAGTTCGTAATGAATCGCGCCGGGTATTCAAGACAAGGTGATGGACTTTCGTGGTTCTGTTGTTCAACATTGCGCTAGAAGGTATCATGCGAAGAGCCGGGTGTACGGGGTATCGGTATCATGCGAAGAGCCGGGGTACGATTTTCAACAGATCCAGTCAATTTATTTGTTTCGCGGATGAAATCGGCCGTCGGCTTAACATTTGCAAAGGTGGCAGAACTGTACACCCGCCTGAAACGTGAAGCAACATGTGCTGGACTGGTGAATGCGTCAAAGATAAAGTACATGCTTGTTGGCGGAACCGAGCGCGACAAGGCCCGCCTTGAAAGCAGCAGCGCAGGACGGGGATACCTCGCGGTGGTCGAGGATTCGTCTACCTTGGATCTTTGCTAACGGCCGATAACAAAGTTAGTCGTGAAATGCGAAGGCATCATCTGTGGAAGTCGGGCCTATTACGGGACTCAGAAGGAAATGCGGACAAAAAAGATTCGCCATCGCACCAAATGTGTCATGTACAAGACCCTGATAATACCGGTAATCGTCTACGGACATGAAACGCGGACAATGCTTGAGGAGAACTCGTGTTAATTCTCGGAGTATCTGAGAGATGGGTGCTTAGGATCATCTTTGGCGGTGTGCAAGAAGACGCTGTGTGGCGGCGAAGGACGAACTAATGGTGCCCGCCTAATAAGACGAACCGGTATCCAGAAGGTAGCTAAAGCCGGAAGGGTACAATGGGCAGGGTATGCTGCGTGTGATACAGCGAGTAAGGTAAGCAGACTAGGTGCAAAACAACTTATAACGTGGGGCGCATTTGAGGATGGAGAGATGCGGCCTCGAACCGTGTATTGTATGTCAAATTGTTGATTCAGTGTTATTTGTTTAGATGTAAACTAAATAAATGAAATGAACATACTGTGAATAAAATTGTCTTTATTAGATTTAACACCATCGTTAAAACTGCTCATAAAAATCAGAAAATTCTTAATTTGAATAGAAATGTTCTATGGACGGAAATGGCCTGGAAGAATTTCTTTACAAATTTACGGAAGAGTTGCTGGAGGAAGTTCTGGAAGATTTGCTGTAGAATATTCAGAATGAATTCCTGGAGGATTACTTTCAAGGAATTCCTGAGTTATTTTTTAAATAAAATCCTCAAGGTATTTCTGAAAGAATTTCCATAGAAATTTCGGCTTCGTATTTCCTGTACACGGACATTTGGGAGTACCCATTAAATGGGTCTAGAGTAATTCCATTTTTGAACCAATATGGAGATGTCAAAAATTGGCTTTTTAATAATAACATAAAATGGGTACATTAACTACAATTTCTATACATTCCTGTTCCAACAATGATAACGGGTAAACATCAATTCGTGAATTATTCTTTCAGCCACCGCATCATTTTTGGTAGAAGTGATTGGTATTTAAAATATTATAAAATTATAGAAGTTGTGGCTTCCTTCAAAGTTTTGGTGAGATTCTGGAATGCTTCCTGCTGGAAAATTGGACACGAGACTGGCTATCCGACGATGGATGGTAGAATTTTATTGAGCTGAAAAGTAAGTTTTTCCATTCGCAACAACATTGATTTCTTTTCATAGTATTTCTTTGATTCACAGCTTTTGTTTTGCAAGCATGAACACTATCCCGCAACAGAGAACCATGGCCTTGCAACTGGTTCCCGACAAATCAAAAATCAACCTTCCGCAAGAAATGTATCACGAGGGGAAACATCGAGGGAAACATACCATTTGCGGACGGAGCAAAGGTGAAAGCTGAGATCGTTTCCAGAAAAGCCGGATGGATGACGCCGGCCATTGAATGGGCCCCTAAAGTTGAATAACCGAAACAGCCGGAAAACGATACTAATCAATAAATGATTGCCTATGTTCTATAAATACGATCGTTTTCATTGAGGTTTTCGCATCATCTTCAATCTACAATACACAAATTATTTATGTTACATAACCTCAAATCTACTAACATAAAAAAAAAATGGATTTATTTACCCATTTTTACTAATGAAATTGAAGTTATAAAAATTACCCATTATTTGAAGTTCAGTGGGAATACTCATTAATGAGTATAAATTGAGTTTGCCTTATTTAATGAGTTATGCCAGCTTTTCTTCAAAATGGTAACAAAAATACAATTCATTAATGGGTACTTGAGCTTCCGTGTAATGAAATTTGCATAAAATGAATTTAATCATCAATCATCATCATCAAAAAATCAAAGTAAATTAAAACCAATCTTCCAAGAAATTCCAACGTGATTTTTAAAACCCAAAATAGTTCTGGTATAAGGAAATCCTGTTGAATTTCCCAAATTAATTTATGAAAGGAAACCTAATAAGTGAATTCGAAAAGAATTCTTAAAATATTTTCCACAGGTATTCCTAAAGAAATTAAAGGAATTCGTAAATTTATTTTTTAATGAATTATTTAACCCTATATAGGGCAGTGGCAACTATATTGTCACCAACAAATTATATGTTTTGAAGTAGAACTACTGTCTGTCTTTTCTATATTGGGGACCATCCGATTAATGAAGTTAGTCAACGCTTCATTCCTGTTGGGTACATATCAAAGTCGTTTTTTACGCGTGTTTATTTTTACATCGAATCGCTTTTTATGCAATTTTTTTCACAAAATTCTGGGATTAACGCGATTTATTTATAGACATATTTTGGAATTTAGTGCAGTTTTTTTACATTGTTTTAATTTTTTTTTTACGCGACCCATATCCTCCGCGTAAACGCTAAAGGACTCCTGCGTGTTACAACATTCTAAGCATGATTATTTACTACTGAACACTTGCATAACAGTTTAGCAATCGGTTTTTGGTGAATCAGTCAAACTTTGTAGGCGCATCGCAAGTTTCTTCTTCCATAGCACTACATTCCAATCCGAACTCGGCCTGTTTTTCAGCTTTTCAAACAACTTTCAACAATCTATATTGAATAAGAAAAATAAGTTCAAAAGTTGCAGGCGTACCAATGCCTCGAATCGAGATACAATTATCGAATGACCTTTACTTTCTAGCGCGAGTTTTTATCAATTCGATAATTTGGCCATGTGTCTGCTTGAGAGTGTTGTTCATCTTCTTGATTATTTGAAAAATTTTATTTTCATCATTCTTTTCTAAATTTTGTTTTAAAATTATATAGGGTATCTGTTCCATTATTAATAATACGCTCCCATATCAATCAACATATCTGCAAAACAGGCAATTTAGGCCGTCTAATTATGCGTCGTGTTTTATGTTATCCGTATGTAAACTTCACTACAAAAAATCACAAAAATGAGAAATAAAACAATTTGCGCACCAAATCTTGTTTTGAAATGGTATTGATTTGGGTACATGCGTATGAATTGCATGGAGCAGTTCCCCACATCACCATGGTTTGTACCACTCAACTTCACAGCAGGACAATCGCGAAATCTAACAGTACTGCCACGTAGTTCAATCGTCACCTTTGCGTACAACCCGGATTGGCTGCACATGAGTTTTTCTATTTATTAACAAGAGCTTCTACTTATTATTTCCCATGTAGTGGCTTTATTTATTTCCTAGTAACATCCCAGACGAATATGAGCCATAAAAAATTGAAATGTCAATTTGAGTACAGGTTTGTCGTATACATTGTCTAAATATATTATAAATAGTCAGATGGTATATAGTATTCACTACAAGGTTTTTTTACGAAGATCGTAAGTTTCGATGATAAAACATGTCTAAGAGGTTGTTTTTATGACATTTTGCAAAATAAGCTGAATGACTGCAAGAAGTTTCACAAACATTTTTCGGGGTTTGTTTGCCCGCTTTTTCAAGTGAATAGTAGGTAGGCAAGAAAAGTGCAAAACAGGGTGTTCGCGAGTATTTAGCATTGCTTACTTCTCGTTTTCAGAGTAAGTTTCCGTAAGTTTCCACCACTGCTTTGAAATTTCTTCCTCTGCTTTTTTTCAGAAAGATCCTCCAGAAATTCCTTTACAAATTTGTTTCGAATTTTTTTTTGAATTCAGTCGAATTACTTTCATGACTTGATTACAAAATTCTTGCTAAAATTCATTTAGAATTTCTTTCAGGAATTCTTTCACAAAACCCCCAGAAACTCTTTCGAGAACTCCTCATGAAATTTCCTCTAGGAAAAAAAAATCAGCAAACATTTCGCTTCAATCTGGTCATACAAATAGCTTACTCTCGACATTGGCTATTGACTTAGACCCAAATTATCATTTCTGACTTTGATATGTCTCTTTGCCCAATATCAAATCAACATTTAGTCCGATGTAGTGGCTATGCTTAAATCCTCGATTAATTCAATGATTTTCAATAACTCGACAGAATTCTGAGACCGTGTGAAATGGAGGGAATAGCAACAATAATGTCTGCGTGATGTGAAGTCTTCAAACCAAGCTCTTACTGTAGCCATCAATGCTTGAAACTGTTTATGAATTCATATTATCTAAATAAATTTTGGACGTAGGACTACGTCTGTCTTTTTCATATTAGTCACTTTCATTGATTGCGAAAATCAGGGACCGTCAGCGAAATATGATAGACTTTAAACTTGGGCAATATCTCAGTCGTTTCTTGATGGATTTTTCACCTTTTTTGGACTCATTCGACTGAAGGATGAACAACGCTTCTTTGTATTTATATGAAATGACTGATTTTAAACTATTTATTATCGATAATTTATAATTGAATAAAAGTTTAGAAATAGATAAACCAACCAATCACGTACATGCATCACTAGCACAGACATAAAAAATTAATCACTTGCGGATTTGGATCTAATCCACAGTTTGAACAAGATTTCACGCAAAGTGGACACAACATCACGGAGGCGCTGGTAACATTTTCGCTTCCAGTGCTCCGGAGACAGCAACACGTACGGACGTGCTTTGCTCGCGCATTTTTTCGAAGTGTTTTTTTCTCGTTCTTCGCTGTTTACGTTTTCGCTTGTCGCGTTGGCGTTATTTTTCTTCCGGACCTGTCATGGGAGAGTCAGGCCGATCTGGTCGCTGGAAAGTTTGCTGCTGCGCACTGCTCTGGAGGCGCGGGTAACTTTCCAAGCAGCTTTTGCAGAGCAACGTGTTCCTCGTTGCCGTTGCTGCTTGATGACGCTGGCAATCCGCCGAAAAGAGGAAAGAAGCAGCAATCGCAGCCGCTACAGGTGCAATAACCGGAGCGGATGAGGAGAAGTGCCTCGCTCAGGTTTGTGAAGGGCGATCTGCCGGATTTATCGTACCCAAAAATTCTGCCAGCTGATCGCTAAGGGGCTGAAATGTAATTTTCACCTGGCTCTGCAGCGAGGGCGTGAAAGCGATGCCGGCCAACAGGGATCATCATCAATCCAAGGTCGTGGAGTTCCTCGAGGTCCACAAGTATGAGTACTACACCTGGCGACCACCCCGGCATCGAAGCCGCTTCAAGCGCTTTGCTGCGAGGACTTCATACGCGACATGAAGGAGGGGAAGAGCTCCAAGCAGAGCTGAAAGTTGCGGACTGAAGCCAGAAGCCGTCCACAGGTGATCGCTCGTCACGACAAGGCGGAGGAAATATCGCGACCAGCTTTTGCACTTCGATCCATCTGGAGCATACCCACCTACCTGGAAGGACGACTGGAAGCTGGTTGGCGTTATAAATTGGCACCGTCGTTGACTGGGAGCGATATCGGCCAGTGCACCGCGATGCTCGCCGTAACGCAATGCACCAACTTCGCTTTAATTTCGGGCACGGCACCAGAACTGCCGGCAATGAAGCTGCGCTGCAACAAGTGGCGAACCCTAGTCCGACTGATGAGTGCGACAAAATGGAGGTGGCTGATCCTGTGCAGCCAACTGTGGCGACAAACATCGGGCCACCTAAGCAGGGCTGCTCAAAGCGAGCCGAGCTCCTGGAAATCCGAAGAAGGCTTCGCACCAGGACCATTCCAGCAAGAAGAACCGTGTTCCTGTAATCAACGTGAGGTGAACTTTCCAGCCATCCTGGCCTCCTCTGTCGTGTGTGATTCCATTACTCCCAACCGCCAGCAGCCGCACAAGCGACTGGCAGCGGCAGCCGCATCGGTCCGCGCTCCAGCATCGTCGGCAACGCATCCACCGCCGAATGGCCCCGCTTCCTCCTCCTGGGTTCCACGTGCAGTGGTGGAGAACGAAGCCGTCCCACTGGAAGTTAAACGCTTCCGCTGTACACTCCGGAGCAACCGACGCCGCATCTTTCGCGCAGCTCGCCACTCGGGATCGCGCGGCTGCAAACCCGGATTCGACCAGGTCTTCACAACTTGGCATGTTCATCATTGAAAATGGGCTGCTAGGGTGGGCCTATCATTACTGGAACGCTTGCTCGCTAAAGAGCAAACACAATTCGAGCTGAAGGATTTCCTTGAGGAGAATAGAAAGGAATGGCGTTCATCACCGAAACGCACCCTAAACCGGAGGTAGAACATCAACATCCCGGACTTCCGCATCGTGTGACCTGACCGGCCGGACCAGGGAGGTAGTGGCCATCGCTCTTCGCTAAGCAACATCAACTGTCGTCTGCTTCCTGCGTTTCCAGCCCAGTGTCATCGAGGCCATCGGTGTCGGAAATCACCACTCTGGTCGGCACAATCGCGCTGCCTATCGCGGCGTACTCGTCCAACGCAAGCCAAAGCCGGCGATGGATCATCGGCCGCCTCTTCGGAGGGACATCGTCGTTGACGCGGAGGCAGGCGTCAGTATATCATTGCCGGCGACTTGAATGCCAAACATCGCTTCCTGGGGGCAAATAGTCGCGGCAATCGAAACGGCACCATCTGGAGCAACGACATGAGGAAGGCTACTGGCACGATCCTTCGAGCCCGGATTCCCCACTCGGCTGAGTCGGTCCGGTGCCACGCAACGCTCGACCCTCTACGTAACAAACCTGAGTGATCACGTCTCTGCAGCCATGGTTGTATACCATGAGCTCAGTTCGATCACTATCCGGTGGTGGCGGAACTGGGCTCCTCGGTCAATCGGCACCAGCAGTTACGGTGGAACTAACCACTGAGTGACCAAGAAGCGCCCAGCAGTGCACGATAACACCGTCGGATCTACGAGGTGCGTCCAAGACGCTTTCGGAAAATATCGACCGCCAGCCTGTGCGCTATCGAGGAGGCGATCACGGCGGCCTGAGCCAACACGTGCTTCTCTACCGATTGCCTGGCAGGTTAGTTAAACCTCAAACATCGATACACTCACTCAAAGATTTGATTCGATTGCGGAATGTCACCAGCAGGCAAGTTTGAAGCGTACTGACTGCCTGAGCTTAAGCGGCACGCTGCAATCGAATCACAAAATTATCAAGGGCCAGAAGTCAGGACCTGCAAAAATAACGACTTCTCGAATAAGATCCGCACTCTCCCAGATTATGCTAAGCCGTTTACTGGAAAATGACCAAATTTAAAATCCAAGCCTCTCGCCCGTTCCACCTTTGATCACACTAGACAATAATGGCTCTAATGATCGCTTGATAAGTCCCGCAGAAAAGGTCGCTGAAATAGGGTCGTTACCACTTCGTCAGCCTTTGCCACACTAATCTTGGGCAGAACATCGTCAGCCCACACGAAGCAGCCGTCAATGAATCATGCTAACAAATAGTCCATTTGATTCCCCAATGACTTCTCGGAGGAGTTGGAGATCTCGAAGCTGACGAATTGACGGCCTCATATCAAATCGTCGAAGAAATATGAAGGCCCCAGGCTTCGACAGCATCCTGAATCTCGAGCTCAAACACATGAGTGCTCCGGTTCTTTGAGCGCACCTATCGCTGATCTTTAATCAGTGTTCTGGCTTGGCTTACTTCCCATCGTCCTGGAAGTCAAAGCGAAAGTCATCCCCATCCGGGAAGCTCTTGGGAAGGATCTCCTCCCCAAAAGTTATCGTCCCATCAGCCTTCTCTCAGGGTTATCCAAGGCTATTCGAAAAGCTATTCATCATCGGTTACTTGAGTCTGCCGAAAATGCTCAACATTCTGCCTGAGGAACAGCGTTTGGCTTCCATGACGGTCGGTCAACCGCACACCAACTCGACCCGAGTTACCAACGTCCTCAGACGGAACAAGTTTGTCTCGAAAATATCCGCCATGGCCTTTACTTCCGGATGTCGAGAAGGCATTTGACAATGTATGGCATGATGTGCCTGGTGTACAAAATCCAACGCTACAATCTTCCTGCAGCCATCTGGTGAAAACCATCAACAATTACCTGTCGGCAAGGACATTCCTGATCTCAATCAGCGGAGCGAGTTCCAATGTCGCAATAACATCGTCGCAGGCGTTCCCTTTCTAGGCAGTATCCTCGGCCCCTGTTTTCAATCTGTTCACTTGCGATATGCCAGAACCTCCAGAAGGCGGCATTCTGTCTTCTGTTCGCAGATGACACATCCATCGTTCATAACCCAGAGAGTGATCAGGAGCGCTAGGGGTGGCAAAACTCCAACGAGGCCTGATGCCCTGACAGAGCAATTCTCACCAGCTGGAGAGATCTGTATCAACGCGGCGAAGACCCAGGTCATCATTTTCCCCTCACCCAAATCCCCTAAACCTGTTCCGCTCTGGGACTGTAAAATCATCCTCAATGGTGCTGACTGTGGAATACAATGAGGCCGGCTACCTTGGCTTGACTTTTCGACAGCAAGCTTATTTTCAGGCAACAGGGCTGACAAAACGGTGACAGCGCGTAACGTCTTGTTGAAACTACTGTACCCTTTGATCAACCGCCGGTCGTCATTGTCTCCTGAAAATAAGCTTGCTGTCTACATACAAATCATCCTCCCTGTGAGATCGAATACATGGCATGCCGGTCTGGGAGAGCTGCGCTAAAACCCACCACCTCAAACGGGTCCAAAACAAATTTCTGAGGATGATTCCTCAACACCCTCCCAGGACAAGAAACATCCGAGGTACAATCAACTGGCGGGAATAAAAACTCACATGAACGCTTTGGTGAGTGTGGCGTCTCTATATTGTCATTTCTCTCGAACGGTCCGTTGTCTGCTGCGGAGTCCCGAGCAAAATAGCAAAATAGATAGCAGCTTTCTTATATCTAACGAAGCCCCTAATTTATTGTTAGCCCTGCCCTTCATTAATCGTTATGAGTGTACATTTCATTTATACCCATTATCAGATCACAAAATGGGCGGGCGTTAACAGGCTTAATTTATTGAATATATGCAGTTAAGCTTTTCGGCGCGCGCAAGTTATTTTGATAAGGGGATTCCATGGAAAGAGTGGAAATGAGCGGGTTCGACAAAATTTGATGGTAGCGGAGCGGGACATTGTAGCAGCACGAAGGCGTGGGTAGCAGTGGTAATGTTGAAAGTTATCTCCAAATGGTGGAGGCTGAAGCGAAAATCATCGGAGTGATGGTCGGACAACTTCAACGCAAGGTGCTGAAAAGCGTTTTGGACGCAAATTAAAGTTATTGGAAAGGCGCATTGGGAAAAGAAAATTGTTCTTCAGGACCAGCATTTTATGGAAAGAAAGAGTTAATTTCGAAAATGCGATTGCTTCATCGGAATCGGCCGTTTAGCGGTAGCTTGCTGTTGCTGTTAGTGAAGCCATCCGTTCAAATTAATTGCATCCTCACCCTCCGGTCGCGCTATCAAATTTGCTAGTTACGATTGAGTTTTGCACTTTTAAGAAAGTTCATATCGGATTGTCGGATCAACCTTCTTTTATATAAAGACCTTTTTGGAGGGCACCATCCTCAAAAATGGCCGAAGTATAGGAGAAATAAGCAGAATCAGAAGTGGCGTGAAACCAAACGCAACTATATTTATGTGCAACGTTTGGTTTTTCGCCAGCGATGTAAGCGTACGTGACAAAGTAAGGATTGTGATGTTCCTGACTGAAAGCCAGTTGAGTAGCCTTCAGGGGGTCGATAATGCGTTAATTCCTAGGTTAGAGATCTCAAAGTCCATCCAACTGGGAACAACTATTCGACTTCTTGGTTCAGTTGGCACCGAGCAGTTTGTTCAACGTTAATAAAACGACACAAATTATTATGGCAAATACCATCAATTTCGTTGAATAGCTACGTAGTCCCAGGTTGTCACTTTTTGCGTACAACCTTATTGGGCTGCACCTTTGAGTTTGTATTCTGAAAATCAATTTTGCTGGGTTTACAGTCATATTGCTACTAAGCTTCTGCTCTCGATACGCAGGAGTGTCGTGGAATCAATCTCAGCGCCGTTCCATTCTCCCATTACTTTGCATCTTTCTCTATATTTCTGCATGTTCTAGCAATCGCTAGAACTGGAAATGGACTTCACACTGTTTCATTGCTATGTCCTATACCTTCAACTTGAGTATTCTAACAGCAATCTCGTTGATTTGGAAACAACCAGAGCTCGTTTCCTACATCCAATTAGAAATTCCATAATACGTTGCCTTCTCCTATCTATCACATGCTATCAAGGCTCGTTAACCAAGACGGACCTCTGCCTCTTGAACCTTGAATTTGGTTGCAGCAACTCAAATGTGACTAAATTCGGTTGCATATGGGTCACTGAAGTATTTTGTGCAAATATAAAGCGTGCTGCTCGGGGAGTCAAATCAAGCTCAAGCTCAAGTTCAAGCTGAAAAATCAATTTTAATTCTGAAATAACCATCTTGGCCATGGCCATGCATAGCTGAGATATGGTATGATGATGAAGTTGTGTCATTCTTCTCAGTAAACTTTGGTTTCGTAGCGTTTGGCTGATATCTTGGTGTGGGAGCCCCTCTGGATTCTGGATCCATGTTGTTTTATTAAAGAGGATCGATTTTTTAATGTCAGAAACTTATACTTACATGAGCGTGCTTGATGTCATAAGCCACAAGTCGCCTAACAATATTTAATTAATATACTGATGTCGCCAAAGCATAATTAAAAAGGATTTGAGGCTTTGACTGGTTCTCCTCTTTTACCTGAAGTTTTGGTGGAGATCACCGTCGTATCGGTGAACTCTACGTTCATCATATGAAAAGTATCATATCCCTTTTCTCATAGCTTCACCTGAATATTTAGGTAGAGAGTACATGTACAGTCCGTTCAGTGTAATTAAACGGCAGATCCTTGCGTTAGGTCCCCGGTGCATAGTGGCTAAAATCGTGTTTTGAGCGCGTTTATTTAATTGTGCACCTTTATTATTCAATTTAGTGTAATGGGTGTCTTCGAGAGACGGCATTTTATGAGTAAGTCATCGCGCTTTCTTTGGAGGTATTCAGCTTACTGATAGATCTCCTAAAAGTGAGTTGGAAAATTTAATTTTTCCACTTCACAATATAGAAGACTTGATCTCTTCATGCAGTTGTTCTGAAAACTTTGCTGAAGACACCAAGTTCGTAATTCCGTTACTTATGAAAATTTTTGACGTTTTGTGCAGACAACCCCTCAAAAATGTTTTTATTTCATCATATTCTTTTCACTTTAATTTCTACATTTTTTGCATGTTCTATAAAGTTTTAGATAATATTGAAATTCGCCGTTTGGTGGTTATACCAGTTATAACGGTTTAATTGAATTTTTTAGTCATATTTGATTTAATTGCTACTTGACAACGAGCAAATTGTGACAGTCAATCTCATACGCATAACAAAGTACAGGTAATGTACTTTAAACATTACCTGAACCGTAGAGATGCAAGTGTAGATGTAAGGAACGTTTCACCAAAAAACGCATTTCCTACTATGCAAGGTAGAAATCAACCACCCACCATAATGAACTGAATGTATCAATACAAGTCCTGTTACGCTGGGATATGGATACTCTGAAGTAAGGGCGCAACGTGCGTAAATCTGGTTATATCGCCAGACTCGGCACAACACTTCGAAGCTGGACAATATCCCTAACGTCCCTAACCCCTGAATCCCAAGGTGTCAGGCGACCCTGTGCTGAGGTGGGGATGAATGCCCTGGGGGTGAAACAATTAGGCCAGGCAGTTAACGGAGCCCGTAATGCTGGGTAGACACTCTTCGTAAGTTGCATTACGGAGCAAGATCTACCACACTGTGCTCTAGTTCTTACTTTTCTTGTTAGTACTTATGAGTGCTGGCTTCGGAAGAGTATGGAACGACTATAATTTGCTTTTTAGATGAATTCCCATTTTTGCTCCTTTTTGGATGGAGTCAATGGAGTAAATTGTAAAAACGTAACTCTCAAACTTAGGCTGGTTTTCGAAGCCAGTTGACGACATGAATTTCCAAGCTTCAGAGCGCTGATTAATCAGGAAAGAAGCGGATACGAATTTGGTGGATCTGCACTGAACCTCTGACTTGATAAGAGCTCTGTGTAAAAGTGTGAGATTCGGAAATGCCAAACGCAAATGAAATCAGATTCTCATACAAAGCACGAATCTGGAACCTCATAAGAAAAGCAAAAATATGTTTGAACTTCCAGTACCGATGCATGATCAAAATCAGTATTATCCCACTTATTGTTGAGAGTCCAGAAACTGATTGAGGGCGCGCCTTTTGAGAGTTGGTATAAAGCCATTTTCGAAGGGTATAAATAGAGGTACCTTAATCTAAAGAGGCCCTTACATTAAGCTTCTGAGAAATATATGAATAAAAAATGACTTACTTCATTTCTTCTCAATAGAGAAGTGGAGCAGAAAGACATGCACTCAAGAACAAAATGACACGGGTATACTACAAAAGTTCAATGAAATGGACGCAGTGGTTCATCCCGAACAAAAAAAAAAACAATGCACCATGCGGCTCCATATGCTTGTATGCTTAGCTTATACATACATCGAACATGTTCAAAACTTGTTGGCATAAAAATAATAAATCTCCAAAAGTAATGAAATTACGAACTTGGTGTTTTCGACAAAGTTTTTCAGGAGAACTTTTGATACACCTTTCGCGAAGATGTATACCTTCCATATTGTAAAGTGGAAAAAATATTTTTTTCTTCTCAGTTTTAGGGGATTGATCAAAACGTCGAGTAATTGAAGAGTAGTATTTGAAAATAAAGTATATTGCATTAATATTTATTTTGAATAAAAAATAGTTGGAATAAAATAAATTTTGAATTCGAACACTGATGTAATAGTTGCAATGATGTATTCTGCACAAACGAGAGTGTATAGCTCAACTTAAACACATTTATTTATTCTGGCCAGCAAATTTATCAACTTCTACCTTCTAGAAGCATTGGCGATGTAATTTTCTTGTGCGTAGAACCTGTAAACCCATCATTCCGCAAGAAGGGACTCCGAAAAGGGGTTAACTGTAGATTACGTGAATATCTTTTTGAAAGTGTCTAGTTCATAGTCTCTCTTATTCTATATTTTTTCGCATTACATATTAGTAATTAATTTGTATTGTGCACATTCGGTACCACCCCCACCCCTTCCAAACATTGTGACGTATTTTACAAAAAACTCATAAGAAAGCTACTCAATAAATTCTACATAACGCAGTTGGCATTGGTTCAAGAATTTCAGTCACGTAATAGCAGCTTCCGTTAACTTTTTCTCGCAATTTTTCGTCTGTGTTTTCTGGATTCTGCTCTGGTACTACGGTGCATTGGTTCCTGGTCGGTTTTCCCAGCAACAACGCTGGGACAGGTGCTTCCTGATTGGGTTTCACTTTGCTTTTGCTTTTCCTCGGAATCGTTAACATGATTATTGTGTTTTTTCGCCTGTTATAGAAGTGGACCATCGAAAAAAAAGTTTACCTCTTAAGAACAGTTTGCTATAACCAACTTCAATTCAAACGTTTGTTTCTTGGTCTCTTTAAGTGCGGAAAACTAAAATCGCTCCCATTTATCTTGGAAATAAAAAGATATAGGCGTCAACAAATGAGCCAAGAGTAGGCATTAAATCGTAGAATAACTTGTTATGAATATTAACTCTAATTTTCTGCTGCTTGTTCCAGTCTAGTTTACTGGCGGTTCATTTTTTCCAACCTAGTGCCACCACTTTAGTTCCTCGAGGACTATTCTTCTTGTCTAGCCCACCGCTTACGTGTCGTCCATGGGAAGAAAAAATATAACGATGTTGAAAGAAGCCCTAACCTTGAGGCCTGACCCGTCTAAACAATAATGCTTCGCAAAGATGAAAGCAATTGGGATACAACCTGTACTACCTTCGGAAAGAATACCTTCATTCGCTTGATTTTGTCTTGCATCTTGGAAACCCGACGGAGTACCTAAGGATGAAAAAATCGATCGTGGAGCAATTTAACGTTTATTTCTCTTTCGGTTCGTTTAGTCGGGATTCCTATCCATTTACCTGTTAAGGCGATGCTTGGTAAAATATAATGCTGATCAGTCAAGACAAAGCCATGAATGCGGTACTTTCAAGCTTGAAGTATTTTTTTTTTGCAGGTGCGGTGAAGACAATTGGTGTTGGGGGTTGAACCGAGTGCTTTCCCACGTGCATAATATTTTCGAACCGTGGTTTGCGGAATCGTTTAACTTGTTTCTTCGAAACCTAATCACGTGGCATTAGTAACCAATTTCCGACATAGGGTAATGTACTTAGGATAGGCTAATGAAATGATGACAGGATAATGAATTAACCATTGGGGAGTGAATTGGTGTATGCAATTAAGAAGAAATGGATAATAAGGAAGAGTGAACCCAACCTTCATTTTATATAAATTTTCTAACATTCATTTCACAATATATATGAAGAAACAGAGAGTGGATCAACAATTTGACGCCTTAAAACACAGATACTTCTTGAGTCCAGCTCGTGGTTACGTCATGATCCTTCGTCGCCACATACTGTTCTCTTGCAATCCCCAAAGATGGATCCCAATCACGCGTCTCTCGAATACTCTGAGCTTATGGAGCCCGTCGTGCCCGACTTCCACAAATGACGCGCCGTCGTACTTCACGATTATTAGCATTGTTCTCCAATAGCCGTTAGTAAAAATCCAAAATAGACGAAAGGTATCCCGTCTATCGTAACACTGCTCCTCAGGCGGAGAAGCTTTTGTCGAGCTTTGTTTTTCCGCCCACTAGCCTGGTACTTTGTACTTCGAAGCATGAACTACCAGTTCATATTTCGTTGCCACACGGTTCAGGCTACTGTACACTTGTGCTACTAACAAATTGACTGGATCTGTATAAAATCGTACTATGGCTGTTACATACGGCACCTTCTAACGCAATATCAACCTTATGTTACTGACAGGGTACCCGGGTACCTTTTTCGTTTTCAAATGATTTTAGAACCCTAATCTAAGCATCGCAGGAACTTGAAACTCACGTGACATCCTAAAACTCGGCAAAATTTACAGGGTTTGGGTGATATCAAAATGAAAATCCAGTAAGGGGACGCTTGGAGAGAGGCTTCTTTTTACCCCGTAACGTACCGACAGGGTACCCGTGTACCCACGTTCTTGGTATGACCATAACTTAGTCAGTTTTCAACCGATTTGGACGATTCTGTTAGCTATGGATTCAGAAGTTCGTCCTCTATCCGATCTATGCTACATTGAATCGATTCGGATTACATGGTTACAGGAATTCCGGATTTGCTAGACCATGTCTCAAAAATGGATATGCTGATGTTATAGAAACCAAATGATGATGTCTTGTATCCTGAGGTTATCAGTTTCGTAGAAAATTCGAGGATTATGACTTCAGAATGTATGAGGACCACCTGATCATTTGCTCTCGGAACGGACATCCTGGAATAGTTTCCCGTGGGCCCTATAGTGGCCACAAAATCAATTAGAAGAAATCCTGGCAATATGGGTATCAAAGTTCATGGAATTGTTCCGGAAACATGTTTTCCATGTAGTTGAGACCATAGGATGGATATCAATCGGAACGGCCATCCTGAACCAGGTTCCCGGAGGCCCTGAAGTGGCCACACACTCATTTAGAAGGAAAAATATCAAAATTCTTGGAATTGTTTCAAAAACATATGTTTTCAAGAAAGTGGGACCGAATCTGGGTCATTAGGCTGAATGGTCATTAGGTCGATAGACAAATTAGGAGTGAATAGTGTGAAGTGGGCAGTGAGAAGTGAAAAGTAAAAAGTGGAAAGAGAAAAGTGAACAGTGAAATGATAGAAATGAGAAGAGAGAAGTGGAAAGCGAGAAATGAGAAGGGAGAAGTAAGAAGTGAGTAGGGAGAAGTTCAACGGGAAAAGAAGGAAGAAGCTGTAAGGAAAAAGAAAAAAAGATTAGAGGATTCATACAAAAATTGTGAGATAGAGGGGGAGGGGTGAGGGAATAGTCAAATCTTCCGTTGCGTAATTAATCTTTCTTTAAAGAAAATCGTTATTAATGATCTTTCTTTAAAGTTTTTCACATGTCTTCGACACACCTTAGAGTACGAGAAAGGCAAAAATCAACTAATACAAACCGATGTTACTCAAGATACAAGAAAAACACCTCTCTGATTTTTGTATATGATGTACATTAGGGTTTACATTTTGGAATCATGGGAAAACATATGATTTTTGCCTGCGCCATCCAGAAATATTGCCATTTTAAGAAACGCCAATTTTCTAAGTGAAATGCAAATAACTTTTGATCTGCCCAAGATATCGGCAAGCTTTTATCACGGAAAGTTGCATCTTGAGGAGCTCTAAAAGTCGTCTGAAGACGACTTCACCGTGAAATTTGAAATAAAAAAGTTAGAACGGAAAAACTGTTTTTTATGGGACCACCCTAAGTTGAAATGGAAAAATGCTCTAATTCCATCAATTTAAGAGCTACAGAAAACATTATTTTAGTGAAATGATTGGAAGGAGCTGGAGCAGAAATTTAGACTTTGCAGAACAATGTTCACAGTTTTTCCTGTAATTAAAAAAAGTTGATTTTTCCATGCCATGAAAATAAGGACCAACCAACATTCACCAACACTAGAATAAGGTCCTTAAAACGTTGTAAAACAAAGTCGAAAATCTAGATCAACATTTGAAAAAGGCGAAACAGCCAAAATTTATTTCTTCTGATTCTTCGTCCACACATTTTAGCTATATATGTAGACGAAGAATCAGAAGGAATAAACTTTGGCTGTTACGCCTTTCCCAAATGTTGATCTAGAAATGTTCGCTTTGTTTTCTTTTTTTGTTTTGTTTCCAATATACAATTTCCATCGCCTGTTTAAAATATTTCTGGAATATGGAATACTTTGGACAGAACTTGAGTGCAAGAAGCAGTCCAGCTACAAACAGTAATGTCTTCAAATTTGTTTTCAAAGCCTTCTCATCCTATTACCGAACTACGATGCGTGTTCCGAAATGTCTCTTTGAGTCCTCTTCTCTAGAAATACTAGAATAAGAGATTGGCGAAGACGCCATCTTGTTTCCAATCGAAATGTCAAAGGCGGTTCCAATTCGACTTGTTTACTTTTTGCTTCCATAACTTACTTATGGATCCTGTACACCTCCGGTGGTTCAAAGGGCCGACTTGAAAGATCTCCATCCTGAGCGATGCCCGGCTATCGCTTTAACCTGTTGCCAGGTTAGATTTCAGTCGACTTCTTTTATTTCTTTTTGAGGCTTCGCCGCCATGAGCCTCTGGGTCTGCCTCTGCTGCGATGTCCCGCTGGGTTC
Source organism: Armigeres subalbatus (assembly GCF_024139115.2). Lineage (NCBI taxonomy): Eukaryota > Metazoa > Arthropoda > Insecta > Diptera > Culicidae > Armigeres > Armigeres subalbatus. The sequence continues at coordinate 17,853 of NW_026941804.1, forward strand.
CAGTCTAATGCTTGCTTACAGATTTCGTTTCCGCCCCTACGTAGAGTGTGGCCGACCCAGCCCCACTTCCGATCCCGAATTTCTGTTGCTATCGGCCTCTGGTGACAACGACGATGGAGCTCGTTGTTTGAGATCCAGTTAATGAGCCACCAGGCCCGAATTATATACCGCAGGCATCTGTTAATGAACACCTGCAGCCGTTGAGTGTTCTCTACTGATACACACCATGTTTCGCTATCGTATAACAGCACAGATTTCACGTTAGGGAGTTGAGAATTCGTATTTTGGTGCGTTCACTTATCTGCCTGTTTTTCCAGATATTTCTTAAACTCGCAAAGGCAGCCCTTGCTTTCTTGATCCGTGCGCCTATGTCGATCTTGGTACCGTCGTCTGACGCTATTTGGCTACCAAAATATTGGAAGCTTTCAACATTCTCCACTGGTTGCCCGGCTACTGTGAAACTGGAAGGAGTCACCGTGTTTACATCCAACGATTTGGTTTTTGTTGACGTTGATGACTAAACCTGCCGAGGAGGAGCGATCGGCAAGGTCGTTGAGCTTACTCTGCATATCAGAGCGCCGTTGCGCGAGTAGTGCAACGTCATCCGCCAATTCGAAGTCGTTTAAGTGCTCCATAGTTTATAGGCTGCCATAACAGCCCGCGGTTTGGTTCACGGTCAATCGCATCTACCAGAATCTCATCGATTACGATGAGGAACACTAACGGTGATAGAATACATCCTTGCCTCACATCAGCCACGACCCGGATAGGGTCGGACAGAGACCCCATTGTGCAGCACTCTACACGAAAAGGCCTCGTACTGTGCTTCGATGAGGCCGATGATTTTCCTCAGGAACCCCTTGCGTCCTCAGGGCGCCCCACATATTCTCGTGATTGAGACGGTCGAAAGCTTTTTCGTAGTCAATGAATACCAAGTAAAGGGACTCTTGGAATTCGTTGACCTGCTCCAAATGATGCGGAGCGTGACAATATGGTCCACACAGGATCTTCCGGCACGGAATCCGGCTTACTGCCGCCGGAGAGTCGCATCGATCTTCTTCTGAATCCGGGCTAGGATAATTTTGCACATAACTTTGAGAACGGTACACAGCAACATAATGCCTCGTCAGTTATCGCATACAGTCAGGTCACCCTTTTTGGACACCTTCACTAAGATACCTTGCATCCAGTCGACCGGGAAAGTTGCGGTGTCCCAGATATTACGAAATAAACGATGCAGTAGTTGAGCGGATGTCATGGGGTCAGCTTTGAGCATCTCGGCTGATATGCGGTCGACCCCTGGGGCTTTATTCGACTTCATGCTTTGGATGGCTGTTTGTATCTCTAGCAGTGATGGAGCTTCGGTATTGACACGTGTTATACGTCGGATCCTAGGCAGATCATGCCGAGGTGGTGATGGCCTGGTTGGCACTTGAAAAAGTTGTTCGAAGTGCTCGAACCAGCGTTTCAGCTGGTCAGTTGGGTCGGTCAATAACTGATCATTCGCGTCTTTCACAGGCATCGTTGCATTCATCTTCGCCCGCTTAAGCGTCGTGAGATATCGTAGGCAAATGTCCCCGGTTGCGGCGGCTCTCTCTCCTTCGTCGGCCAGAGAGTCTGCCCACGCTCGCTTGTCCCGTCGACATGAGCGTTTTACTTTCTTCTCAAGAGCAGCGTATCGTTGACGGGCTAAGACTTTGGCTCCTCTGGTTTTCGATCGCTCTATCGCGGCTTTGGCTTCTCTTCGCTCCTCTATCTTCCTCCAGGTCTCATCGGTGATCCATTGTTTTCTCTGGGTGCGTAGTTCGCCCAGATTGTTCTCGCTGGTGGCGATGAAGGCATTCTTGATGGCGGTCCATTTGGTCTTCAACGCTGCCACCTTCCGGAATATCTGCAGCACGCGTCTCCAGTTCTTCAGCGAAGGACCGTTTCACCGTGGCATCTTCCAGTCGGCGTGTGTTGAATCGTCGTCCAACTCTTTCCTCCTGCCGACGAATCCGCGCAATGCGCAGGCGTATTTCGCCGATGAGGAGGTGATGATCAGACGCGATATCGGCACTACGTTTATTCCGTACATCAAGAAGGCTCCGTTTCCATTTTCGGCTGATGCAGATGTAGTCGATTTGATTTTCTGTAAAGCCGTCACGGGAGACCCACGTGACCTTGTGAACCGGTCGATGAGGGGAAGAGCGATCCCCGATCACCATGTCGTTATTACCACAAAATTCTGCGAACAGCTCTCCGTTTTCGCTCATTTCTCCGAGACCATGGCGTCCCATAATGCGCTCATGGTTCGAGTTGTCGGATCCGATCTTCGCATTGAAGTCGCCCAAACAGATCTTGATATCACCCTTCGGAATTCTATCTACGACGGCATTGAGTTGACTGTAGAAGTTCTCTTTGTCTTGCAGATCGGCAGCATCGGTTGGCGCATAACATTGGATTATAGTCAGGTCTCGGACCGTGTTCTAAATCTGGCAAATATTATCTTTTCATATAAAGGTTCCCACTTCATGAGCGTAGAGTATGTCTAGGCGCTTAGTAGAAAGCCAACTCCGCGATGCCGGGAACGTGTTCACCTCGTAAACCAGAATATAGCAGAACTTGTCCCGACGGCGTTCTGTGTTCTCAAGTTTGGCCAACGGACTTCACTCAGTCCCAGGATCTCAAGCTTCATGCGGCGTGTCTCATTGGCAAGTTGTGCCAATTTACCCTGCTGGGCTAGGGTTGAAACGTTCCATGTTCCTATTCGTGTCCGTTGTTTCGCGCTAAGAGTCGTCGCCGTAAAATCAGTCCGTATTCTTTCATTATCGGATTCTCGAACAAATTGATGTTTCGAGAACAGTAGGTTGTTGGCCCAAGGTTCCCTATCCACCGGGATGGGGCTGCCATCTTAGGATCTTCCATAAGAAGCAAGCAAAAAGTTCAAGTGCTGCCAGTATTATTTTCACGATTTCATGCATTTTCATACGTTGCCATTTCTACAGTTTTTCACTCCGCCGGTCTCTGGTTATAGGGCTGCTACTCTTCACCATCACTTTTGTTCAATTGTCTTTGCGCTAGTTAAATTATGTCGTATCTTTCGACACATCTATTATTGGATCTTGCAATTCCTGGTGCATGAGTTTTTTTTCATTCATCGCATAACAGCGAAACTTGCTCATGGATCCACCCCAGGATCGGCTCTAACTTGCTTCGGGGTGCCACAAAATAAAAAAAATAAATCGGAACCTATTTTTCTATTTTAAGAACAGCTAAGCAGTCTTGAAGGATTGACACAATGAGTATATTTGTCCGATATTTCGACACGGGGACGGTGTCTTCATCAGGGGGAAATACTTTGTTCCTTGTCTATAGTTTAGTCTAACGTTAACTTTCTGGCGTGGATTGTTCTGGTACGTGACTTCGAGAACACACAATTTCAAAAACTTTGACACTGACAAATAATGCGCATTTTCTTTCAAGCACCGCGTCATTGCAAGCCCCCTTTTTGTGAAATTGTAACCTAGATTATGTAATATGACTGGTGTAAGTTACTGGACCTTGATCCGATGACCTCCGGGAGGCGACCACGAGTGGTGAAACTGTTTAAATTCTTGTCGAGGAATCCTTGGTACACGAAATTTTGTAGGGAGGGAACAATCGCTACGAACGTTCTTCTTTTCCACGTTGTGACTGAATCAGTGTCGACCATTGGTACAATACGGAGTGCAAAAGACCTTTTAATTAGCCATGCACTTATGGAACCTAAATGCTTGGTTGTTGGTCTGAAACAAGAAACTACCTCTAGCTGATGTAAAAAAAGATGAAAATAAATAATTTGGAATGCTTGATTACATACGTCTCAAAACAAAGTGAAAACTTTCACCATGTAACTAGCTTAGCGACTCCTTGGCAACTAGAATTGTGCCATAAGCATTGTACACAGCAATTGAATTATCATAGCGTAAAAAGCTGGATAATGTGCCCATCCAGCAAATAGTATTATTAATACTTCTCTTTAATACAATTTACTTAATATCGCTCGAGAAAGGCACTAACACCGCTAGGATGATCAATAGGGTGGCTCAAATTAGTATGGAAAAAACTTTTTTCAATTTTTTCGATGGGCCACCCTCTTGTTCGGTTCTATTTGATGCCCTGATGCTCTGTAAAATAAATCAGCCAAATCGGTCAACGTTTGGAAGGAGCGCAGAGAGGATAGTATCGCGAGTCGTTTCGCTACACCGGCGTCTAGTTTGAGCAAGGATGTAAGGGTTTGTTTTGCATGTGGTCGTCCGGGTCACATGTCCAGGGGTGGCATTGTGCATCTCGATTCGAAAGTAATTCTATCGAGTCAAACAAGTTTGGCATTACGGGTTTCGATTCGATCTCGAAAACGACTCATCGTTCGAGTATGATCGAGGAGGTACAAGAATAACGAGATGTTTTGGCATTATGAACACTCGTTAGCACACTGAAAAACGACTCAAGTCGAACGAAAAACACTCGCCACCTTTATAGCTTTCGAATGTTGTTCGAGAGTTATTTCTTGCTGAAAGATTTTAATTATATTTGTTATTATTTATCTACGGGAAGAGAATAAATGTTTTATTATTGTCTCTTGAGGATAAGAATGTCATTATTACCTACTTTTATAGTTTCCAGATAATATGCAATCTCTAATTATCTCGAAATCCGCGTAAAAACGACTTCAATTAAATCGGTTTTTTGAAGTTTTCACGTATTTTTTGATTTCGATAAATCATGTGGAAAATCTATGAGGAAAATCTGCGTAAAAACGTGTATATTCCAAATCTACGTAAAAATAGATGAGTTAAATAAAAAAACGCGTAAGAGATGACCCAAGTGCATTTAACTAAAATACATGGAAACATCAAAGTGATTTATTATCGAATCCTTCTTTAGCTTTAAATTATTTAGCTCAAATTTGGATCTGTGAAACATACTCGAATAAACATAAAACTTATAATTTGGATCGTAACAATATCTCAATTTATTGTCGTATTGGCATAATGTTTTAATCGGTTGTAACTGCTCAATAAATAATATTGCTTTTTAAAGTTATTTCGCCCAATTTGCTTGTTTTTAAATTAACTGCCAATTCATGCCCTGAAGGATGCCTTTCCGACAGGCAACATGCTACACGCAGATGAAATTACTCTTATTCTCTCTGTTTACTCACATTCGCCATACGCTGAAGGTTGTCTCTCCAGCGGGCGGCATACTAAACACGGAGACAGCTATCTCTTATTCTCTCTGTTTACATTTCGTTTGGCAGAACATACTCGATTGAACTAGTACAGCACCATTCGAAATCTTGTACTGCGACTGAATGAAGTCGAACGAAATAGATAATGCCGCAATTTTTTCGAAACGAATCCAAAAACTTACGAATCGAGTGATTCGATTCGAGATGCGCAATGTCACTCCAGGTCACCTTTTTGCCCTGCGAAGGTCCAGATCTGTCGACGGTGCAGAAAAACCGGCCATTTCGAAAATGTTTGTCGTAAACAACCTGAGTCACGATCATTGGCTCCACCGAAGAAAGTACAAATAGTTGAAAATGTACAAGATGACATCTATGATTCACCACAACCGACACCGCAACCGGTACAGCAGCCGGATCCGCAGCCGATGACTCATCGCACCGCTGCTGAAAGAAAAGTTTACTATACCTTCTACACTGGAGGTAATACGAATGTATTCGATTGTACGGTTGGGGGAGTGAAGATCGACATGTTCATCGATTCTGGATCAGATGTGAAGTTGGTCACATCCGATGCCTGGAAAAAAATAAAAGCACAACAGGTTGTTGTTTCAAAATGTGAACGTGGCAGCAGTAAGATATTGAAAGCATACGCATCAAGTGAACCACTCACTATTCTGGGAACCTTTCAAGCGGAAATTAAACTGGAAGAAAGATCCATCAATGCGGAATTTCTGGTCATTAAGAATGGACAGCGTAACCTGCTTGGCGATACTACTTCGAAGGAGTTAGGAATCCCTGAAGATTGGGTTGGACTCGAACCGAGCTACGGATGATAACAACCGCGTCTCTCCATTTTCTAAAATCGTCGATACTAAGGTACGAATTTCTATGGACCCATCATTCACTCCAGTCTTCCAGCCGCTGAGACGAATCCCGATTCCTCTAGAAGGAGCGGTTAATCAGAAGCTTGATGAATTGCTACGCAGGGGCATAATCGAACCGAAGGAAGGTCCAGCAAGCTGGGTATCACCACTGGTGGTCGCCAACAAAGCAAATGGTACCATTCGTCTATGTGTTGATTTACGCCGTGGTGTTAAGGATGCATTCTTCCTATTGGAATTAGAAGAAGAATCAAGAAATATTGTGACGTTTATCACACACCGTGGGCTGTACCGTTTCAAACGGCTACCGTTCGGGCTGATACAAGATTTTTCAGCGAAAAATGGATGAAATTATGGCCGACTGCGAAGGTATATACCGTGGGGCATCGAAATCCGTACACTTAAGCACCTTAGTATATGAAAAAGTCATTAGAAAATAGGAATCGAATGTAAATAAAACGTTTGTCATTGACACAGGCGCATGAAGGCTTCTGCTTTTGAAGTGTTTCACATTTACTCATTAAAAACTACGAAAAACATGATAAAATAATTAATTAAATCAACTACTCCTGACTCGAAATCCGTACACTGTGGACGGATTTCGAATCAAAGGATCAAAATCCGTACAGCTATTTCTTCACTAAATATTTAAATTGAAACAGTCTGATTGACTAAACTACCACTGTAAATAGTTCGATACGCACCTTGAGAAGCGATCCCTTCGATTTGTATTCCGCTTATCTTATGTAATGATTTGCAATTAGCAATTAAAACACAGTTACTTTTGGTGCAATTATGCTCTACCCGAAAACAAAATGGCGGCACAAACTCCGCGTTTGGTGGGTGGAGATTTGTTTTTGATTTTTGTTGTTTTATTATCAAAGCCTTCTTTCCAATTCTATGCCCTAAAAGCTTACTGCCAAGAATCTGAACAGGATAAGATGTATTATTTCTACATTAATTACCTTTAACCCCCTTTAATTTATTGATATCTCATGAGGTGGACGGATTTCGGTGCTGTACGGATTTCGGTCCCGCACGGTATTGGTATCTGGACGACATTGGGGTAGAAGGCAGTACAATTGAGGAACACGATGCGAGATTAGAAAAGGTAGATTTCTGATAAATGACTTGAATAAATCTTAAATGATTGAACTAATCTTAGTTATTTGGCTTATTATTTCACTTCACTAATTTACTTTAGGTTCTTAAAAGGTTCGATGAAAAAGGTGTCATTTTGAACTGGGAAAAGTGCAAAATACGAGTAACGGATTTTGAGTTTCTTGGATATCATATATATTAACCCACAAGGAATCATGCCATTTGATTCAAAACGTAATGCGATTTTGTCATTTCGTCAGCCACAAAATGAAAGTGAAGTTAGGAGCTTCCTGGGGCTTGCTATTACATGGGGAAGTTTATCCCTGAGTTGGCGGCTATAGACGAGCCTCTGAGGCGACTGACTCAGAAAGATGTGAAATTCTATTGGGGCGAAAAAGAGGAATTTGCGTTTCATGCCAGTAAACAGAAATTGGCCAGCGCTGAAAGATTAGGGTTCTATAAGTTAGAAGATCAAACATCTGTCATCGCCGATGCAAGTCCACATGCCTTAGGTGGGGTGCTGGTTCAAACTGATACAAGTGGCGTTTCACGTGTCATCTGCTATGCTTCCAAGTCTCTGACAGATACATAGAGACGATACTGCCAGACAGAAAGGCATTAGCACTAGTCTGGAGTGTAGAAAGGTTCCAGATCTACTTGATTGGTAGAGAGTTTAATCTGTTAACAGATTGCAAAGCATTAACTTTCCTTTTTAATCCTGTGTCTCGTCCATGTGCACGTATCGAGCGATGGGTCTTACGGTTGCAGAGCTTCCAATACAAAATTGTGCATATCTCCAGGACACACCAATATTGCTGATGTGTTGTCTCGTCTATCGACATCTCTCCCTATACCGTTTGATGAAATGGAAGAATTAGTTGTCAACGAAATATTTACCGCCGCAGCAAAGATGATTGCAGTCAAATGGGAAGAGATACAAAACATAAGCCGCGATGATCCTGAAATCATGGAAATTAGTCAAGCACTGAGATCAGGTATGCTTGACGATTTACCACCTGCCATACAAAATCACTTATCCTCGGAGCTATGTATGGTGAGCGATGTATTGTTGCGCGGTGATAGGATTCCCTAGTAGCACAATCCACGTTGATTTGGTTGCAGCAACTCAAATATGACCGAAATCGGTTGTATATGAGTCACTGTAACTACTCTACAACATGTGTGTTGCTCGGGATTGTGGTGCCCAATAATTTACGGGACCGTATCCTCCAGTTAGCCCATGAAGGTCATCCAGGAACACGAATTATGAAAACTTACATCTTCGTGGAAATGTTTGGTGACCTAAAATGGACCTTGAAGTTAAACGACTTGTCAAAGCTTGCCGAGGAAGCACCTTGGTATCAGCACTTAATGCACCGGAACCTATGATGAGAAAGGAACTTCCAGCACGGGTTTGGGAACAAATTGCGATTGATTTTCTTGGCCCATTACCTAATGGAGAGAATTTACTGGTCTGTATTGATTACTACAGCAGATTTCTTGAGGTAGTTGAAATGGATGAGATAACTACATCAGCTACAATTAAAGAACTACTAACCGTTTTTCTCTCAGTATGGCTTACCAGAAATTTTTCGATGCTGACAATGGGCCACAATTTTCTTCGGAAGAGTTTCGTTCGTTCTGTGAAGAATACGGTATACATCTAGAGTACAATCCCTTACTGGCCGCAAATGAATGGAGAGGTGGAACGCCAGAACCGTTCCATTTTGAAGCGTTTGCGAATAGCTCAAGAGTTAGGTCAGAATTGGAAGGAGGAGTTGTGAAAATATCTGTTGATGTACCACTCAACAGCCCACACAACTACGGGGAAGGCTTCCAGCGGAGCTTATGCTTGGTCGTAAAAGTGCGTACAAAGTTGCCATATGTTCCGGTGACAACAGCAGGCTCTGAGGCACTAAGAGACAGAGACAGATTAGAGAAGGAGAAGGGAAAGGTATATTCTGATAACCGACGAAAAGCAAAGCCAAGCGCTATCAACATTGGCGATCTTGTTTTTGCGAAAAGGACAAAGAAAGATAATAAACTACGCTCCGAGTTTGCTCCGGAAGAATTCAGTGTAGTTCAGAAAAAAGGGAATGATGTTGTTATCCGGTCAACTGAATCTGGTAGAGAATATAGAAGAAGCGCAGCTCATTTGAAAGCCGTACCAGCAAAAGTACATGACAGTATAGATCAGACTTCGGAAGCATATGAACAGGAGGAAGCTGTGGAAGAATCATCAATCCAACGTTCGATAGAAGGTAGTTCACCAGAAGAGCTAGCAAGGGCTTCTAAGCGGATCAGGACGGAATCTAAGTTACTTAAGGACTATGTTACATAATAATGGTAAATGATTGTTTGTAAAAATAAAGAAGAGGTATGGTGTAGGGTCTGAACAGAAACATATAAACATTGATTCCCACCTTTCTTATTGAACGTATGCAACTGCACGAATGACGACAACCAAGTAGGACGTTCAGCTCAGGCAGGAACAAGAGGCAGAAGTGGTGTGACTCTTGCAGTGAACGGTGTGCTCGGTCGAGTCAGTAGCGAGTGTCATAATTTAATTAGTGAGTGTTTTCAGTGATCGTTAATCCACCCGAAACCCCCTTTGAAAAACCCTACAACGACGACAAACAACAAAAATATCCACCCCTTGAAAAAGACACAAAGCCCGTATCGAAAAGTCGGGTAAATAATAAACTCGTTGTAAAAATTTTAAGACTGAGTAGCCGTTCAATAATTCGAAGATCTTAGGCAAAATTGCCGTCCTAGTTTTTCGAGGGTTGAGAGTGCGCTTGTGAGCTTCAGTATGTATCATTCCTAAAAATTATCCACTTTACTTTAATAATTCATGTATGAGGTAAATTGAAAAGTTATTTGAAAACGATAACTAAATTATTCATAAACAGTAAAACAAAGACGTGCAATAAACCAACTTGTGTGGCAAGTAGGGCTTGAAATGCCTACCTACATAACTTTGCATGCTAAAGTATGATGTCATTTACTGTCCTCTATTGCCCATGAGTCTCATAATCGTAAACTACCTTTCTCGAAACAGTCAATTACATTTTAGAGTCAATTTATCCCGACAGTAGATGTCATATCTGGGTTATAGAGCTAGTAATAATAATTGTACAACCTTTGAACTGAAGAGCCCTAATAATCGTTAATCAATTAGCTGATTTTCAGGATTCCCCTTGCGACCCATCTTCCCGACTAGTAATCGAGTTTGTTCTTCCATTAGATGAGCGCATTATCATAAATAATGCCCCCGCTGGAGCTCACACGATGAATGCAATGAATGGAGCACCGCACGGAAGTTTAATTTCTACACCCTCGGTCTGACGCATCCACTCACTAGGATGCCGGTCGGTGTAGTGTCGTCTATGAAGCTTGAAGTCCCGCAAACTTTCACCCTCGCGGTTGCTTTTTCACAAGGCAGGCAAAGAGACACATCACATATGGCAAGCATTGAAGCAACTTGGCTGGGAGCGATCCCCCCGTGTCGGTTGGCGCTGGCGGTAGTAATCGAAACCCTTGAGAACAAACAAAAGATTTATTATCATTTCCCACTTTGGATGGCCGCTGGTCCCAGGGCGAACATTTTTGCTTTACCAGAAGCGAGCGATCGTAGGGGCGCGTTTTCGATGTGTTTACTGGACCAGGACCAGTGAAAGCATTCCACGTGGTCGGCGGTAAAATATCTGTACTACACTCATACGCAACGGAAAGGGTAACCCATCTTCCTGGCTAGAGAGAGTGAGAACGAGTATAGGATATGAGGTAAGGGAAGATATCCTAAAGTGCACATTCTTATAGCCCTAATTTTTATTTACGTTGTTTCATGTCTGAGTAAAAAGCGATTCCTATGCAGTCATTTCCGATGATAAACCAATCATCCTTCCTTATGTATATCAGGTCAAACTTAAGACTCCCGATAAGGAAGCGATTTTATCGCTTGGCGACTGCGATTCGGTCGCCGCCGTTGGCATTGAAGCGTAAATGGAACATAGCCTGCAGCGACCCAACGATAGAATCGCGGCGACTATTTGTCGCCGTCGATGCGATGAAATCGCTTAGGGGGGAGCTTTTACTCTGTAGTAAGCCGCGCGTGAAAGTACAATTGACCTTTCCCTCCAAAAAAAAATGATGCACCTCATCGATTCTTTATCAAAGATCAACTTTCTTAAAAACCAATTTTTTGGTGCCCATATTTTTTTCTTAAATTTAAAACAAAAAACCGCAAAAGAGCTGTTTTATCAGATTGGCCTAACATTTGCCCGACTTTGAATGGACATCGGGTGAAAACAAATAAAAATCACACAGTTTAGTGGTTTAGTTTAGAAGAGAATGTTAACTCGTAACCATTTTTCGAATCAAATCTTCCATATTTTGCGCATATGCATTTCGATTTGTTAAACTTAACAGCGACACAAATAATCAGGTGACAAAGCTCCTCCATCAGCAAAAACTTCAACAAGGCTTATGTATGCTCTTGGCCTAAAACTTGAATAGCAGCCATTCACGCACGTTGCCGCAATTTTTCGAACAAAATTCCTATTGAAATCAGTGGTACAAAAATCACTCCATGTATTTCGTCAAATTTGGCAAACTTGGACGGTCATCTTTGCCCGCAACTTTATCTTACATCCAAATCCAGAATGTGAGAGTAGAATAAATATCTTTCAAACGCCTCACCTAACTACCGGAAGAGTAGTCTAAGAACATGGCGAGCAGGAATAACACGATGATAATATAAATTTATTTAATCTGAAGAACATTTTTCTCCTGAAGAACTCTTTCTCTTGTGATTACTGATGAAAACAAACTTTAATTTGTAATTTTTTGCATCAAAACTGGAAAACTGCATTGTGTCATTTATTCCCCGAAAATGTCTCCAAGTAAAAGCGTAGGAAGGTGCGACATCCCAAAGACGGATGTGTCTTTCCATCCAGCGATATGTTTATAGACAGGATTCCACATCAGGAAGTAAAGCGTTTTCCAGCAAACTGTATTCAAGTAAGCGAAAGAGAGAAAATTTCCTCGAACAAAAGGGGTGATTTTCAATTTCTTTTCCATTAGAGCCACTTCTAGAGTACTCGCCGGCGTCGTCACTCGGATACAGACAGGAAGGCGGATCTGTTTGAATTGGTTCAACGATGTCGGACAATGTTTGTCGTTTCACTTCAGCGGATACGGGGACTGAAAGGGTGGGGAAGCCAGAAAGGAAGCGATATGGGATAGTTTGGAATGGCTGAAGTATTCTCTGCAAGCAAATGGGAAAGGAATGGGATTTTTATTGGAAGCATTGTTCGACAATATATGAATATTCCATTTGGATCATTGTTTGACGAGCATCCGTTTTTTCCTCCGTAGGATGTTACGGGTAGATGAACAGTAATTTGATACTCATTTCTCAAAGATATCCATGGAACACAGATAGAAATAGTGAATAATGCTTAGGATGCACAAACCTTAGTAAGTGTATAGCTAGCCAGTACTACACAGCTTGATAAACAAAAGCACATCTTGAAAAAAAAGCATCCTAGTTAAAAACAATTGGAATTGCCTAAATAAATACTAATCTGAAAGAAGGGAATTTATCAGTTAAAAATATAATGCCAACAAAGAAATAATAAATTTCAATTAAACCTTATTTGTATCAATGTACAACTTGTTATGACTATTTTGACCAGCAGCTTTGAATTTACACAAATTGCTGCAGCTCAAGATCAGACAAGAATCAAATTGAAAGTATTAATCGAGGTAATGGGTCGTCATTCTTTATTAAATTGATGACATGGTGTTGAGCTTTCATTAATTAACCACAAATAACGGTTCAGCAATAGTTGAATTGGTATGAATTCACTAGATTGTGATACGAAAGCAGAAATCGATTGGCATGTTAGTTGTTATACGTTTCTTATTCGATATACATCATACCAACTCAGCAATCCATTGATGTGTTCTTCCTTTACAAAACGAGCAATGGGTAATGTTTTCAACATAACCGCGAGTAGACGTAGGACTTGTATAAACGTAACGTATTTACATTTAACTTCTAACTTTTGGGTCTATGGAGTTTTATTATAGTATTGATATTGAAAACGACAACTTCCATGCTGTGTAGAATTATTAGTAATTTGTTTATTCCAAACTTCTGGAAATCAAACTAAGAACTAATTAGAATTGCTTTGTTTTTAACTGTTAAGCCCTTATTTACTCAAGCAAATGTAGAGCAGTTATAGATTTATTATTGATGATAGTATTTGAAGTTTAAAAATTCTTAGGCTGACCAGATTCTTTCGATGAAAAACGGGACGAATGCACTTGCAAAACGGGACATGTCAAAAAACCTTGTGGGAAAATTCAAGAGCTGTGGAAATTTCAAAATGTGTGGGCTTAATTTTCATTTTCCGTGTAAAAAGTTAGAGAAAATTTTTAGAGTGAATCATTCACCACCATAACCTTCTCTTGTATTAAGTTAGTTGTGGAAAAATATAACAAATAATTCACTCTTCAAAATAACGCGGAAAAACACGAAGGAGTTATCTAAATTATTAACGCATTCTTCATTTTTTTTTTTAAATGTGGAATTTTGAAATTTTTAGTCTACTCTTAAACATGGATTTTATTACTAACCAATATCAAAAACTTTTCCAATTGTGAACAATTGAAAATAACAAAAAAATAGTCAAAGTACTTTGTCAAAAGGCATATGCGAAAAGAGCAATAGGGTAGGATTATAGATTTTTCGTGCTAAAACCCTTTTTCATGAATATGAGTGAGAGAAAATCTACGGACAAGAATAACAAGAATCTCAACAAGAAACGAACATTAATTAAATGTAATTTTAATTATTTCCATGAATATGGTTGGCGCATGTGCTTAAATGTAAAAAATAATCAACTCACAGTACTTTTTGAACAAAATTGATTTAAATGACGCTAAAAGCAGCCTCACACATCGGGAATCTTGTCCATTGTTTTTGTTCCATGTGTCCCGTTTTCCAAACAAAGAAATACAAGTACCAATTTCGTTACTTCTTTTTGCTATGAACATGCGTGCTTACTGTTGAAAAAATCACAACAATAAGAAACAAGTCAAGGAGCAGTAACCCTACTAAAATAGAGGAGGTACTGCTAATACATCAACGAAAATTATTCAATGTTTTGATTCCAAACTCCGATTCTACGTCAAGTTTAATAATACAATTTCTCAGAAAATGAAAACAAAGAATAAGATAAAGTTTATTTAAATATTCTTCTTGAAATTATTTTTTGCGGACTTTTTTGAAACATTTACATGAAATACAGCAAGATTTTCTAATCTAAAATGGATATTAACACTATTGCTGATTGTTATTTTAATCAAATTTTTATTTTCATCAGTGTAGTTGATTTTTGTTTGCTGGGGAATCCGAGCTGTTATAGTATATCCATGTTTTAATGTACGTGTCGTTTAGTAGCACAGGCACAATTTAACAAATGGTTAGTCATATGCCATGACTCGTACCCATCCCGGGATCATGTGGATTATGAAACCAAACACCTGGATGAGCAGACCAAATCTCTTTAACCCTTAAAGGCGCAAGGCGATTTATTTAGAAATCGTCGAAAATATTTTTAACGTAAACAACAAATAAAATCATTAACATTAAACGTATTTTCGGTTTGTTGTTTTAAAACAACATTGCGCCTTTAAGGGTTAATTTTATTCTTCTTCATCCACCACCGCTTCCCTCGCTGCCTCATCCATCATCGGCCTCTAGCCGTGAACTCCGAGCGATGCGATGGGCGATTGCATCCATCGCAACCGAAAACACTGCATCCGACCATCATCAAGCACAGAATGACAAAAAATGCGCCCACTTCTTTCATGCATATTCGCAGTCCCACCGGCAGTTCTACCGCTGGTGATTGCATGCACGCTAAAAATGAACTACTCAAAATTGAGTCAGATCCGACTCATTTTCATTAAACTGGACAACTCAAAATTTGAGTGATATATACTACTTCAATAAAATAATGATTTCGCGAAAGTTAAGCTTGACCTTCCATCAATTTTTAATACGACAGATGCGAATCAAGTTTATCTATCATTTTACGACAAACAAACTCCTAGTTTAAGTGCAATCATCATTTTATTGAAGTAGTATCTTTTACTCAAATTTCGAGTTGTCCCGTTTTTAATGAAAATGAGTCGGATTCGACTCAATTTTGAGTAGTTCACTTTTAGCATGTGCTGTCGCTGTGTAGGTAAACAGCGAACGAACGAACGAAACGACAAATGCGCGAGCAAAAAGCACGTCAGTACGCGCTGCTGTCACAAATTGTAATGACTCGCACACGGCAGGCGCTGCTTCTTTTATACACAAAGAAAATCTCCCGGTAGACCCGAAGGCCCGTGACATACCGCATTCTGATGTCCGTGTCCGGCTTTGCAAAAAACCAAATTTTCAATAGTTTATCATTAATATTCTTAAGTTTCAGTTAAATAGGCAAAATGCTGGAGAGTGTCCGAGTCAATTGATATATAAATCTTAAAAATCCATCGAAAGATAAAGGCGCTAGTAACATTCAAAATCTTCCCTTCCAGCGTAACGCTCTCGATTTCCAAAAATCTAAATGACACCCAGTATAGTAAAGAAAGACGTAAGTCCTACGTCAAAACGGCTCCAGCATCTCGGCAACTTTGGAGCATAGTGGCAGCACACGAACGCAATGTTTCAATTCAACAATTTGGCGGTTGAAGAATTTAACATTGGTTGGATGAGATCGTTGCAAAACACAGCTTACTGACATCAGTTGTGTGTGTGTGTTTTTTTTAACTGATTTTATTTGCTAATTATCTAATATATGCATTCATCTCTTAGACTAGGTGTTCCGTGTTTTCTTAACACTATCATCCTTATTTGCTATGCCATATTTTTAGTTATTATTAATACATTTCAATTGCCTCTTGCAGTTAGATTTTTTTTCCTCTGGTTGAATTGAACCATGTAGGAATTACAATGTTTTCAACTTAAACTAAACTTAACCTATTTTATACTAAGGGTACAAGGAGTTAATCGTTGCAATAGAAGATTGCAACGATTTTTGTCTAAAATTGGAAATTATTTTGTTGGACATTTGTTGCAATGTCTCAATATTAGAAATTCTATGAAGTTCATTGGTACTATACCACGGAGGCAACTTCAGAATCATTTTCAAAATTTTATTTTGAATCCTCTGAAGTGCCTTCTTTCTGGTATTGCAGCAACTAGTCCATATTGGCACAGCATACAACATGGCAGGTCTAAAAATTTGTTTGTAAATCAAAAGTTTGTTCTTAAGACAAAGTTTTGATTTTCTGTTTATGAGTGGATATAGACACTTAATATATTTGTTACATTTGGCTTGAAGGCCTTCAATGTGATTTTTAAAAGTTAATTTTTGGTCCAGCAGAAGTCCTAAATATTTGGCTTCGCTAGACCAATTAATTGGAACCCCATTCATAGTGACAATATAGAAGGTTAGAAGGTTTCAAATAAGAAGCTCTCGGCTTATGTGGGAAAATTATAAGCTGAGTTTTGGAAGCATTCGGGGAAATTTTACATTTTTGCAAGTAAGTGGAGAAAATATCCAAACTTTTTTGCAATCTACAACAAATGACACGAAGGCTTCGCCCTTTGGCTGAGAAACCCGTGTCATCTGCAAACAAAGATTGTTGATACCCTGGTGGTAAATCAGGTAGGTCAGAAGTAAAAATGTTATACAATATGGGCCCCAGTATGCTGCCTTGGGGGACACCAGCCCTTACAGGTAATCTATCAGATTTGGAATTCTGATAGTTTACCTGAAGTGAGCGATTCGATAAATAAGTTTGGGTCAGTTTAATGATGTACAGAGGAAAATTAAAATTCATCAATTTTACAATCAAACCTTCATGCCAAACACTGTCAAATGCTTTCTCTATATCAAGAAGAGCAACTCCAGTCGAATATCCTTCAGATTTGTTGAGCCGAATTAAATTCGTTACTCTTAATAACTGATGGGTGGTTGAATGGGGCTTTCATATTTTTAAATTTTCTAGTAATAGATCTCACTTCATCCAAATTAGTTCCCAACGAAGGGGTAAAAACATTCTCTTGATTGAGAATGTCTTCGAAGCTCCGTGTAACCTGATCCTCAATTGAACTAGTGAGACCTAGATTAAAATTATGGGCACTCTCGAACTGCTGAGCAAGTTTTTGAGCCTTTTCGCCATTTGTTAATAAAATTTTATTTCCCTTTTTAAGCGCTGGAATTGGCTTTGGCTCAAAGTTGGTATTTCTCAGAATAGCGAAACGTTTTTTAATTTCATTTTGCAAATCTCGCCAAATAACTTTCAAAGCGGGATCGCGAGTTCTTTGGTATTGCCTTCTTCTCACATTTTTAAGACGGAGTAGCTGAAGATCGTCGTCAATAATAATGGAATTGAATTTAACTTCACATTTCGAAATTGCAATGCCTCTGGCTTCGACAATTAAATTTGTCAAAGATACGAGAGCATTATCAATAACACTTTTGGTATCGAGAGGAATATCAACATCAAAATTCCTATCGATATACGTTTTAGATAAATCCCAATCAGCTCTATGATAATTAAAAGTAGAGCTGATTGGATTATAAATGGCTTCTTGTGAGATTTCAAACGTCACATGAACATGATCAGAGTCAAAGTCAGCATGAGTACCAATTGGCCACACAGCTGACTTAAATCCGTTAAAACTAAATCAATTGTCGAAGGCTTTCGACTGAAATAAAACCAAGTTGGTCCATTGGGATATTGAATAGTATAATATCCCGCAGAACAGTCTTCAAATAAAATTTTACCGTTGGAATTACTTTGAGCATTATTCCATGAACGATGTTTGGCATTGAAGTCACCAAATACGAAAAAAATCGATTTGATGCTAGTTAGAATTTGAAGGTCAGCAAATTCTTTTGCTGCCCCATTGCATTGAAAAAGGCAAGTAGGCTGCAATGACGGACAGTTGCCCAAACAAATTTTCAACAGAAACTCCCAAGGTTTCAAAAACTTTGGTGTCGAAAGAAGAAAATAATGTATACTTAAATCGTCTATTAATGACAGTGGCGACCCCACCACAGGCGCTGTCAAGACGATTATTCCTGTAAATAAAATAATCTGGATATCTTTTAATGGAGAGTCCTGGTTTTGAATAAGTTTCTGTTATAATGGCAATTTGCACATTATGAACTGTTAGGAAACATCAGTTGTGTTAATTATTGTTAATCCGTGAAACACTTTATCGGTAGATTAAAAAAAAAATCTGCGTCGCATCTCGGGAATTTCGTCTGTCAATTTTGTTCAGGGTGGGAATGATTAAGCTTCGACACGGAAAATCGAAAATCCTGCCTATTCAATATACGCTTGGTCGGTCGTTAGACCGAAAGCCATTTAGCTGAAACCAAGTGCCCAATAAAACTTTTCAGGCCGAAAGATATATAGCCGAATTCCATTTGGCTAAATTGAACGTTTGGCAGAATATTTCGATCCACCGAATAAGACGTATGGCCGGAGATAACATTGAGCTAACAGGTCATTTGAACAGAAAACTTATTTGTTTGAAAAGATCATTTAGCCGTAAAAGCCGTTTGACCGGGATCGTCGATTGGCAGAAAGGGCCATTTATCTGAAAGCGACATACGGCCAAAAATGTCGTTCGGCCGAACTGGTCATATGGTTCGAAAACCCGTTTGGTCGAAATTGTCGTTTGGCACCAGTTGGTCACTTGGCCGAAATGTCATTTTTTCGAAAGGGTCAAGTGGCCAAAAATGTAGTTTGATCAAACAGGTTATATGGCCTTAAGTGTTATTTGGCTGAACGTTTCGTATAGCCGTAAATGTTCGTTTGCAAATGTTATTACAAAGAAAAACATCAAATTGACAGAATATGTAGACCTTAAACTGCACATATTTTTTTATCGAAAAAATGATTTCTCATTTTAGGTCCAGACCACATAAAATCAAACATATTATAAATTAAGTGATGTAAAAATCACAGAAAGTAGACAACAGTTTTGAAAGTGTTGTGTACTTTTAACTGTTTTTTTTTTATTTGGAAGGCTCAAAAGACATACATTGATTTTATTTTATTTATTTAGATATTGGCATTACATCCCCACACTGGACAAGCCGCCTCGCAGCTTAGTGTTCATTAAGCACTTCCACAGTTATTAACTGCGAGGTTTCTAAGCCAAGTTACCATTTTTGCATTCGTATATCATGAGGCTAACACGATGATACTTTTATGTCCAGGGAAGTCGAGACAATTTTCAAGCCGAAAATTGCCTAGACCGGCACCGGGAATCGAACCCAGCCACCCTCAGCATGGTCAGCATCTTGCTTTATAGCCGCGCATCTTACCGCACGGCTAAGGAGGGCCCCTGAACAAATAACATAGCATCAACTATTTGACGCAACTAAGTAACAAACATCGAAGACGGGTGAAGCGCTTAAATAGCCAAACATCGTTATCTTCAGCTAAAAACTGGATTATTCAGTTTGAATTGTTTGTTGATTCAAGGCCACATATCTCCACCCTCGGCTGCGCCCCACGCTCGTCAAATCACTTGCGCTTAGTACGCCCACTTACATAGCTGTACTCCAAACCTGCTTGAACCTGCCGAGTCTAAATTAAAGACCATCTTTCTATGGATACTGTCCGGCATTCTTGCATGCCCTGCCCATCGTACCCGCCCAGATATAGATTTCTTCTGAATACTGGGTTCAACTGGATTGTCCCTGTGACCTGTTCTGCATTCGAATATGCACTACTTTACCAATCAATATCAATAGCTGAGATAATCTGGAACATCACTTTGTAGACGGCATTTGAGATGGTTCATTTTCATTTATTTAGTTAACATCTAAACAGATAACACTGAATCAACAATTTGAAGCCACAATGCACGGTTCGAGGCCGCATCTCTCCATCCTCGGATACGCCCCACGCTCGCCAAGTCGTTCTGCACCTGGTCTGCCCATCTCGCTGAGATGGTTATCGCTTTAAAATTCTCAGCTCAGCTTCGGCACTCTCCTTTCCAGCTGACCAACAGCTTGAGCTGCTGAATGACATTCTTAACTTCTCTCAAGGTAGGGGCTGGTTTGTTTCCATCGTCTGCTGAACTGGTTGATTATGGAAACCCATTTTCCTGGATCGATTATGTGTGTAGACCCAACAACAAGTGGTTCGGTTGAAAGTCAAAGATGTTCAGCAAGACTAACTAACATGTCTGATGATTCAAAAAATGTTACACAAGCCTTGGCTGACGATATCTTTACAAAAGCCAGGATAGAGAATGCAGTGAGATCTTTTGAGCCTTATAAATCTGCAGGACCGGACGGAATAATTCTAGCAATGCTTCAAAACAGCGAAGCAGTGCTGATTCCGCCGTTGATTGAGATTTTCAAGGCAAGTCTAAGACTCAATTTTTTCCCATCTTTATGGAGAAAAGTAAAAGTAATCTTTAAACCAAAAGTAGGAAAGCGAGATAAGACGCATCCTAAATCGTTCTATCCCATTAGTCTTTCATCAGTTCTGCTGAAAACTATGGAAAAGGTGTTGAGTGATTATATCAACTCAAATTACATGATTAAACATCCACTGTCTAAGTTCCAGTTTGCTTACCAGTCCGGTAAGTCAACAATTACGGCACTTCATACAGTGGTATCTAAAGTGGAAAAAGCGCTTTCGGTAAAAGAAATAGCACTTTGTTCTTTCTTGGACATTGAAGAAGCTTTCGATAACGCTTCTTATTCGTCAATGAATCGTGCCATGAAGAAAAGAAACTTCGACACGAACATTATCAAATGGATTCACAGCATGCTTGCAAAAAGAGAAATCTCTTCAGAGCTGGGAAGTTCGTCTCTTACAGTATGGGCAATCAAAGGTTGCCCTCAAGGAGGGGTCCTCTCACCACTAATGTGGTCCTTAGTTGTAGACGATCTTCTAGGAAGCTTGAAAGAAAAAGGTTTCGAGGTTGTAGGCTTTGCTGACGATATTGTCATCATAGTGAGGGGGAAATTCGACAATATCATTTCTGAAAGAATGCAATGTGCTCTAAATTTTACCCAATCGTGGTGTATTCAGGAAGGCCTTAGCATTAATCCTAGAAGAAATTAAAACTAGGAATTCAACTTAGTGATCAGGTCAAATACCTGGGAGTCATTCTGGATTCTAAACTGAACTGGAATGCTCATATTGAGTGTGCAATCGGAAAGGCAACTAGTGCCTTCTGGATATGCTCTAAAACATTTGGAAGAAAACGGGGCTTAAGACCAAAAATGATAAAGTGGATCTAGACTTTTATTATTCGTCCAAAACTGACATATGCTGCTCTTGTCTGGTGGCCAAAAACAAAAGATGCTACTGCACAGAAGAAGCGGACAAAACTACAAAGGTTAGTGTCCATTGCTATAACGGGAACGATGTGCAGCACCCCTTCAAAATCTTCAGATGCAATTCTTAATCTGCTACCATTGCATGAATTCGTGCAGTTAGAAGCGGAAAAGAATATGCAAAAACTTAAACGATTGAAGTTATTCAAGTCAGGCGATTTAGTGGGCAACTTGAGTATTTCACAAAATTTTCAATATGGGCCAGTGATGAATATGAATGGAGACTGGATGAAACCTGTGGAGAACTGTGACATTCCTTACAACATATATGAACCATCACGTATGGTTTGGGATGTCGGAGGTCCCACTATTCGAGACGGTTCCATAAAATTCTACACAGATGGCTCAAAAATAGGAACAAAAACGGGTGCAGGAATCTTCCTCCCTGGGATAGCGATCTCAGTGGCAATGGGAAACTATCCAACGGTGTTCCAAGCGGAGATTTTTGCTATAATGAAATGTGCTAATATCTGTGTAGAAAGGAAATATAGATATGCAAATATTTGTATTCTCACAGATAGTCAAGCGGCACCATGACCATACGACTCCCAGAACGACGTATAAATTAGGACGAAAACGAATGACTAACTAAGATTAGATTAAGTAACTAAAACTGTGCAACATTGTAACAAAACATTTTCTCAAAATATAGTTTTCCCTTGAAAAAGGCCACATCCAATGGCCGAAACGTCGAGCAGAGTAAAACGCTAATCGTTTAATGGTTTTTAAGACTGAGATAGCCAAAATTTCTACATTAAAACTCCTTCCAGTCGTTTCCAATACCATATATTCATTTTATTTTATTTATTTTGATATACCAAGATTCCATCTGAACAAATAACATAGCATCAACTATTTGACGCAACTACCTAACAAACATCGAAGACGGGTGAAGTGCTTAAATAGGCAAGATGTACCAGTCGTGGCTATAGCACCAATTGTCGCATTAGTGCTTTTTATGCGAAATGGATAATCAAATCACCACAAAACAAGATCAGATCGATAAAGCATATTCAAATGATACGATAACACCTTCGATCCTCTCCAAAACAAGCAAAGCATAATTGTAAAAATTGATTTTACTTAATTTTTGACATCCTTTGCACCAGTTGTCGCACTAGTGGTCCCTATTTGGCAAATCCACTATGGGGGATCCCCATACAAGCGAGCGGTCAAAAATAAAATTGGACTTTTAAAGTGATTTTCCACTTAGTTTTAGCTGTGTATGGTCGAAATAGCATGAATATACAATTTCCAACCCCCCTTTGGGGATCGTCTATGAATTACGTAATTATTTTTTCATAGGTTCGATTAACGTGACAAAGCAAACCTATTTGGGAAGTTGAAATTTCGTGCGTTTTCTTAAGGAGAAGGAAGGGGCTGTACAAAAACTAAGTTCAGCAATTTATGGACATTATGGCGGCGATCATGTTAAATGACATTAATTTCATGACATTCCGTGATATTTTTTGTTCTCACTCTCATGCCTCACAATTTGTATTTAGAACAATTTGTTTGACAAAGTACTAGGATCTGAAGGATCATAAAGCATTAAATGTTAATCAAATAATCAGAATTGAAAATAACTTTTTGAAAAAGGGTATTAGCAAATTAGAAATCGCAATCCCATGACATTTTTACGTGTACAAGTTATTCAAAAAATGAGATTAATATATTCTCAAAAATGTGGACATTCATTGTGGAATGTAAGAATGCTCCATTCTTCCGAAAAGCAAAATTCTTTTTAATTTAAATAACAACACTATTTGAATTACTTTTGATTTGTTTTCATGATTTCTACAAGTTATATACAGCATCATTCTTTTTCTGTGTCAAGGTTTAAGTCTTCAATGATATTTTCTTCAATTCCATCAACGATGGAAGATGAGATAAATTCATCTAAAGTATTAGAAGATAAAGAACTTTTGAAAATCTTCAAATATTACAAAATTACGCATGGCATAAGAATAACTAAGTGAAAATTTTTTCCAACGTCTCCTCGTTATCCAAATCGAGCTTAAAATGGATCTGATTCATGTAAGGCACGAAGGAAAATGTCAACATTTGCCTCTCTTGATCATTTTCTTGCATTATGAGTTCTAAATTTCTTCCAACTGTTTATATTGACTTTCCGCTGGTTGTTCAGCCAGTGAACCTCAAAGTGTAGATGAGTGAATAAATATTTCCCTACCATTAGCCAGACATTCATGAACACTAGCAGGAATTTCCATACGCTCCGTTCTAACTAAGATATTGTTCGTCTTTACTTTTGCAATAAACATGTCGGGAATTATTGATTCCAGGAGATTTATAAATATTTACATATTATGAAATCTCATATTTAGTTCTCCATCAGTAGCTAATGAATAGCTCAGAAAATTAGGTTTAGAGAATGACTCAAACCACTCAAGCCCCAAACGCATTTCAGCGGAATGGCGACGGAAACAGTAAAATTTGACAGGAAATATATGAGCGAACTGTTAAATCCTTCCGTTACCGTTGTGCTGCATTGCATTGGGGTTTTATTCATTACTCCTTTGAAAAGTTAATTAAATGAGCTCAAATGGTTATAAATAAAGTCGAAGTTATTACCAATAAATGTATTTTGACCATACCCTTTGAGCGCATAGTTCAGTCTGACCCATTTTCAATAGGAAACGATGGGACTAGATTTCCCGTCGAATGAAACTTGTTGCGAGAAAATCGGACACAAATAAGTGTCTAAATGGCGATTGCGTTCTTTTGCGCACATACATACAGACGCGCATGCACACACATACAGACATCACCTCAATTCTTCGCGCTGAGTTAGTTGATATATACCACTAGGGGTCTCCGGGCCTTCTATCAAACATTCGTTTTTGGAATGAGCATTAACCTTGGAGTACGAGAGAGGCAAAACACGGTAAAAAAACAAATGAAAAAAAAATCAGAGTGACTTTACTCTGTTAATTGCAAATACTGGCAAGAAATTCTTTCGGGACATTTTAGTCGAAGCTTTGTCCTTGATGTGTATTGTCGGATCATCAATAAAACAATAACTCAGAAATAGTCGTACACTTTCTAAAGACATTTATTTTCCGACCGTCGAACTTGACACCATCTTTTATTCTAACCTTTTTGCATCTCGATCTCACTCTCGTCGTCTCTCGGTGTTTCCACGTTCATTCGCTAGGGTTACCAGTGCTGATCTACTTTAGCATTTGGCCTATCCCCGACATCCCCCCTTTACTTTAAACGTCGTATACTGTGTCAGTGTGGTAATCCTTCAGATATCCTGGTCTCCGTAACATCCGCAAACCTCGATTCGATCTCGTATCCTTTCGTATTCCACTAAATTCGGCTCCCGCTTCATTTCTGTTATTTTGTTTCGAAGAAAGGAACTCAGTTGGTACATTGCCAGATAAATCATTGTTTGATGAATTTTCCGGTACAGGGAGTGGCTTCAGATGCGCCACATTTCTTTGCAGCACTCGTCCCGAAGTATTAGATTTAACCGTTGCTTCTGATCCTACTAGTTTTGTCACTGTATACTCTTCGGGTGCAAATGTTGTCGAGAGTTTATTCTCTTTCACAACTCGTTTCACCACAACAGTATCCCCCTCTGAAATATCTGAGGTCTTTGCATGACGTTTGCCATCCGCATAATCAGCATCTTTCTGTTTCCTTTCCCTGTCTCTATCTAATATCTCCTCCTCCTCCCCATTGGGTTGTTCACTGTAGCTGGGTAGCTTATCTCGGAACAATCGCTTGAACATCAACATTGAAGGTGCCACCCCTGTTGTTGCGTGTGGAGTTGAGTTATACATTAATAAAAATGATCTTAGGTCCCACATCCAATCCGAACTTGCTGTCTGTTGACTTATCTTAAGGTGTTTCAATATTGTTTTGTTCGCCCGTTCCACTTCACCGTTAGCTTGTGGCCAGTACGGCGTTGTTTTCCTCAGTGTTATACCATATTCATTACAATATAAACGCATTTCCTCGCTCACAAACTCTGGTCCATTATCCGACCCTAATAGTTTCAGGCACTCCAAATCTGCTAAAAGTCTCATGCAGAGCCTGTACTGTGCGTTTCGCCGTTATTTGTTTCATAACAATTGTTTCTGTGAATCTACTGTAGTAGTCCACTAGCACGAACAGTGTATGGCCCGAAGGGAGTGGTCCCATGAAATCAACCGCTATATCAACCCATGGTTTCTCGGGCATTTTAGTACTCTTTAAAGGCTCCGGTGGCCCAAGAGAAGAAACAAGTATACACTGCTTACATTTCTTCACAATTTGCTCAACCTGCTTGTCGATGCACGGCCACCAAACTTTTGACGCAGGCGACGCTTCATAGCCGCAATCCCCGGATGCGCCTCGTGAGCCACACTTAAAACTTCTTCGCGTAGTTTAAAAGGAACCACCAGTCGACTACCTCTTAGCAAAACACCATCGAAACTACAAAGCTCATCTGCATACGGTTTGTATTCTTTTTGCAGTCCTTCTATTGACCCTGATTGAAGACACCTTAGTACCTGTTGAAGCTCCTCATCACTAGCCGTTTCTTCCTTAACTTTTTGTAATGTGACTGCGATGGGGACTGATTGTGCCACCACATTCCGAATGTACTCCTCTCCTTTTCATCAAAAGGCTCGGGAGATTGTTCGCACAGTCTCGAAAAAACGTCAGCAAGGTTGGCAGACCCTGGAATGTGCTCAACATCATACGAATAGTTTTGTAGTTTTAGAACCCATCTCTCTATTCGAGCACAAGGCCGAGATTTTGGACTAAATAGGAACTTGAGAGCCTTGCAATCGGTTAACAGTGTGAATTTTACTCCCAGCAGGTACAAGCGAAACTTCTCTACGCCCCAAGCAAGAGATAATGCTTCTCGCTCTGTTTGGAAATACTTCTTCTCCAGGTCAGTCAAAGCTTTGCTGGCGTATGAAATCACACGACTTGACCCTTTAGAATCTTCTTGAAGAAGTACAGCTCCTAGTCCTGTTGCGCTAGCGTCCGTCATAAGCTTGGTTCGGTCTTTAGGATTGAAAAACCCGAGATGATGTATTTGTGATATAGCTGTTTTGATTGAGTCAAACGCTAGGCTTTCTTTTTGTGTCCATCTGTACGGAACTCCTGACCGGAGCAGGTGCCTCAATGGTTCAGTTTTCGATGCGAGATTTGGAATGAATCGGCCAACATAACAAATCATCCCCAGGAAACTACGAAGCTCTGATATATTCTGTGGTTCCCGAAAATTTTGAATTACGGAAAGTCTATCTTCAGTCGGTCGAACTCCGGAGATTGATAATTCGTGACCAAGAAATTCTAAGCATTCTACACCGTATATGCATTTTCCTCGTTGAGTAGAATGTCATATTCCGAGAACCGCTTCAATACCGCTGCCAATCTTTTATCATGTTCCTCTTTACTAGAGCCGAACACGATAGTGTCGTCCAGGTATACGATAACTCCTTCGAGGCCAACTGTAATTGTCTCTATTGTTTTCTAAAATAGTTCAGGGGCACAGCTGACCCCGAATAACAAGCGTTTATATCTAAATGTGCAAATACAAACATATTTTATGCATACAAATTCAACTTTATTGAAAATCAATATAAAACGAGACATATGGACCTGTATAGTCCATACTTTGTGATAAATGTTGTACTCGGTTTTGACCTTTTGCTCCACCTGATAATAGGCATCCTTGATATCAAGTCTGGAAAACAGTACTGCCCCGATACTGACGACAACAACTCATCTACAAGCGGTAAAGGGTGTGTTTCCCGGAGGACCGCTTGATTAGCCGTCGCATGTCGACACAGAGGCGAACTTCTCCGGAATCTTTAAGCACGGGCACCACAGGTGACACCCATGGTGATGGCCCTGGAGCAGGCTCGATGATGTCGAGCTCTAGCAGTGTTCGAAGTTTCTCCTCAATCTTTTCTTCCATCGCAATTGGTGGACGTCGATACGGCTGTTGCACTGGCTGTACTTGGTCGTTGATCGGTATTTCTACCTCCACACCTCGCAGTTTTGGAAACGGGCTGCAGCGTTGTGTGTCGATTGCTTCAATGTCATATCCAACTTTAAGAACTTGTAGGTCCTTGGCTGTTTGATCACCTAAACAAGCAGCGTTGACCATCCTCAACAACATAAAATTTCGCTCCCACTTTGTTGTTGCCTGCTTGGATGTCGGAGGTGAATGATCCAGCCACCTTCAATGGCTGCTTGGCCCCGTATGCCATAAGTGATCTGTCAATTTTAGTAGTAGCATCGCTAACATTCACTCCCGCTTCCTTCATTTGCTCCCAAACACTTCTTGTGATAATGTTAGCATCTGCGCCGGAATCGATCGTCATGGGGATATCCACTCCACCTACCTTAAAGTTGAAAACGTTTCGACCCATCGCATAAAACACAAAATCTTTCGATTGACCGTCTTCAATCTCCTCCTGCACCGCGCGAATACGTTTGGCTTGTGGTTCTGAGGAATTGTCATTGGCACGGCGCTTAAACCCTTGCCTTGCAGCATAGCATCTCTTTGCCCAGTGACCGAGTTTGCCACATGCCGCACATTTAGTCTGCTTTGCCGGACACTCGATGCTTCCTTGAACATGACCTCGCCGACCGCAACCGTAGCAATTGAAATTGTTCTGTTGGCGATCAGACTGCTTCCGATATTGAAAACCAGGTGAGTTGGTTGCTCTTCGATGAGTAAACGAACGGAAAGGCGGTTTTGCTACAGAATGAACTTCGAATTCAGGTCTTGTTTGTGTATTGGGTTTTACCAGCTTCTTTGACTGATCCCACGATTCAGCCATACTGGTTCCTAACGCAACGATCTCCTCAAGCGATCGATCTCTCTGAAGAAGTTTTGTCCGAAGTTCCTGCGACTTGCATCCTTGCGTGATGCGATCAGCAATTAGTTCGTCCACAACGCACGCATTGTAATTGCACCTCGAAATTTGCTTTCGCAAACGCATAACGAAATCCGTAAATCTTTCTTCAGGGTTTTGTACAATCTGATGAAAGATGTGCCGCTCATACGTCTTGCGACGGAACGGTTCAAAATAATCATTCAGGCTTTTAATTGCAACGTCGTTATATGGTGGATCATTCGATACATGTGGGACTTGATTAACCCCGGCCAAATGGCGTAACAATTCCTGAAGTCCTGGCCCACCAAGATACGCTAATTGCGCACGCTTATCGCGCTGTGTTTCGACATTTTGAGCAAGGAAGAACGACTCCAAATCATTTTCCATAATTCCCATTCACCAGGAAGACTGCTAGCTTCCGAAGAGACATCGAAAGGCTTAATGCGGCTGTATGATGACATCCTGTGAAACATGTTTTTTTTTTGCAATCAAAGCGGAATACGCCATTTAGAAAAATATAATTCTAAAAATTGTGAGTCAATGTGGTCCCAATGTTTTTCATCACATGTATATAAATATAAATAACAATACTACCAAGTAAAAAGGGTAATAAAACACAAGGAATTTTTCTATTTATTTATTTGTACGTCCTTTATATAAATATTAGCAGCAGAAGCTATTTCAATGACCGGGATTTTACTCCTTTTCGCATGGAAAACCCATACATTTTAAATAATATAATACGTTTCCTGTATTTCATTATTCCATATGCTCTACTGACCATCTTTCGGTACACAACCAGCAATATATCACATGGTACACAACCAACTTTCATGTGGTACACAACCATAACGTGGTACATAACCATGACGAGGTACACAACCATCTCAAAGGTATATCACAATTCAGATACCAAATCGCTAGGTACCCAACCTCTATTTAGGTACACAACCTTTCAAATTTCGTTTATCCTTCCAACGTCAAAGCAACATTTAGGTACATAACCATCGACGCGAAAACAACATTACACCATTTTATGTGATACACAATTTTCAGCTAATTCGACGGTTACTTCCGTTTTCCGTTCCGGTACACAACCTTCCACCAGTTCTTTCTCAGTAAAATAAAAATTCTTTAGTGAAATACAAGTATAGTTACTCACCTGCACTGCCGTTCAAATACTGGTTTAAAACTGTGATCAATATTATTATATCATCCTGCTAAAATACTCATTTCACCGTGCCAGATTACACCCAACAATAATACAATTTTATATATGTATTTGATGTTTGGCAATGAAAAAAACATTGGGAACCACCACTCACTGTATTCTTTCGTTCATTTCTATTCTTCTATTCATGTACTCACATTGCTTCCAAGGCAAACCTAACCTCTCTGGGCCTCCGCCCTTTGATGATTTCTGAACGTCGAAACTCGATTATCTCTTGTAGCACAGAATAAAACTGAGCTGCCGAAGCAATTGTAACCTCACTTTATATCCGTGGGCTTGGGTGTTCCGCCATTCCGAACCGACGCGAGAGAATTTACGGATCGTTTTCCTTTTTTCGTCCTACTAATGCACTTTTCATAGGTGAAACAATTTTCTTACTGCACTCCTTTTTCTTCCTCGTCGCAAATTAGGTTGGATCGTAAAAAAACAATAACTCAGAAATAGTCGTACACTTTCTAAAGACATTTATTTTCCGACCGTCGAACTTGACACCATCTTTTATTCTCACCTTTTTGCATCTCGATCTCACTCTCGTCGTCTCTCGGTGTTTCCACGTTCATTCGCTAGGGTTACCAGTGCTGATCTACTTTAGCATTTGGCCTATCCCCGACATGTATCATAAAAGAACCCGGGGATTCCTGAGGAAAAAAAAGTTCTTCACTATCAAAGTTGAAAATAGCGTCGTTTTTGGAAAAAAATATTGCTTCCGCATTTTTTTCAATTTTTTTTCACAGTGTAACCATTAGTTTTTGCACACCATTTAAAAGCTTATACAATAACCTTTGTAATGATGTATTAACATTGAAGAAAAAACATTTAAAAAACATTTCAATAAATAGTTGAAAATAAAATATTTTTTCAGAAAATTTGCTAACTTTTTTACCCATTTCTGACTTTGCCACCTTATATCTTTGGAACTAGTGCACCTAGAGACTTCAAATTCAGAATTTCTCTTAATTAGAGTATTGACAATGGAGAGAAAATATTTTAAAATAATTCGGAAGACATGACATTTTCGATTAATGACCGCCCGAAATCCTATAGTGAAATCCCATAAGAAAACAATGGGATTTGCCAAATAAGGAACCAACATTAAGAATAGTGCCAAAACTGCACAGTAGGGCAGTTCAAATTTCAAAAAAGTTCGAAAATTCCAACTCCCATATGTCTATTAGCTTCATTTTGATAATATAGGAGTTCTGGCAAAATTTCAAGCAATTCGGTTACCATTTAGGGGTGGCGCGAAGTCAATTTATGTTTATATGGAAATTTGTATGGGAAAAACTTAAAATTAATTCAAGTCTCCCTACAACTGTCAAATCGTGATGAATTCAAATAAACATCCCCAACCTCCCTTTTTGGAATCTATATAAATGAGACCTCCGGATAACAAATTAGTTATGTGTGGATTGGATGGTTCTATTGACAGTGTGAATATGGGATAAATGGCTAAAATGGTGAAATTAGCCTCAACGTAGCAGTGGAAATATAAATCAAAATTAATGAGTTACCCACTGATTGAGCTCAAATAGATTCCAAAAATGGAAGTTGGGATGTTTATTTGAATTCATCACGATTTGACAGTTGTAGGGAGAATTGAATAAATTTTAAGTTTTTCCCATACAAATTTCCATATAAACATAAATTGACTTCGCGCCACCCCTAAATGGCCACCGAATTGCCTGAAATTTTGCCAGGACTCCTATATTATCAAAATGATGTTAATAGACACATGGGAGTTGGAATTTTCGAACATTTTTAAAATGTGAACTGCCCTACTGCACAGTGGTTCCCCCATAGGTCATAAATCCAAAAACATGACTTTATCGAAATTCAACAAGTTATCCCTAAACTGCTACTTTATGGTATACTATATAAGATGCAATCGTCATTTTTATAGAATTTGAGCTAATATGCTCTGTATAAGGCTTCGAATTTAAGATAATCCAGTTAAATAAACTTTACGTGAAAATGTTGGCATACCTCATGAAACTTTTGTTTTACCTTTGAATTCCCTCTTGAAATATCCTCTGAGTAAATATTTACACTCTAATCTGTCATCTACATGCTATTTCAGCTGGGACCGTCCGCAACCAAGCAAATGGTCAACGAAAAACTCTACTGTGTTTGATGAACGGATTCACAATTTTCTTCTGAATTTCATTATTATCATCCACCAATAAAATATTTTTCCCCTTCAGATCTTCTCCAGAAACATTCCCTCAGTAAATATTTACACTATTATCTATCATCTAAGGGCTATTTCAGCTGCGACCATCTGCGACCAAGCAAATGGCAAACAAATAACTTTTCTATGTTTCTTCGACGCAAAAACAATTTTCTTCTAAATTTTGTTATCTTCATCCTCCAAGAAAGTATGTTTCCCCTTCAAATTCCCTCCAGAAACATCCTCTAAGTAAATATTAACACTCTAATCTGTCATCTAAAGGCTATTTCGACTGCGACCGTTTGCGACCAAGCTATGTTTACTATGTTTCTTCGACGGAAACACAATTTTCTTCTAAATTTTGTTATCTTCATCCTTTACAAAAATATGTTTCCCCTTCAAAACCCCTCCAGAAATATCCTGTGAGTAAACATTTACACTCTTATCTGTCGTCTAAAGGTTATTACAGCTGCGACCATCTGTGACCAAGCAAATGGTAAACAAATAGCTTTACTGTGTTTCTTTGACGGAAACACAATTTTATACTAAATTTTGTTATCTTCTTCATCCACTAAGAAAGCATGTCTCCCCTTCAAATCCCCTCCAGAAACATCCTCTGAGTAAATATTTACACTCATATCTTTCGTCTAGAGGCTATTTCAGCTGCAGCCGTCCATGAGAAAGCTG
Organism: Armigeres subalbatus; assembly: GCF_024139115.2. Classification (NCBI taxonomy): domain Eukaryota; kingdom Metazoa; phylum Arthropoda; class Insecta; order Diptera; family Culicidae; genus Armigeres; species Armigeres subalbatus. The sequence continues at coordinate 50,448 of NW_026941804.1, forward strand.
AGGGTAAACAAATAGCAAAATTATTTTTGTTTAACAGATATAATATTTTCTGCTCAATTTAATCGTGTACCGCTTCAATTTCTTTTTGAATATCCTTTAAGTGTATTCATATTTCTGGCTGCTACCTAAATGGCATTTCAGTTACCACAGTCTGCGACTGAGCTTGGAAATAAATAAACGATGGTAAAAAATTACCCAAATTGATGAACACGAGTATTATGTTTTCTTTATCATGGTCAACTTTATGAGACTGAAAAGCATGTTTCTCCCCGATTTCCATTCGCAGACATCTCAGAGAAGATATTTAAATTTTTAGCTGTCTTTCAAGAGCTATCTGTCTGCAGATTATTAAATAGTATATCGTGGATTATGGATAATTTCTGTGAAAATATATTATATTTAACTTTAAATTGATATATTAAACCTTTTTGCCTTTCTCTTATACTAAGTATACGTAAAGGCTATACGTTTGTTCCAAAAACGAACTGTTATAGGGTGCCCGGAGACCCATAGTATTAGATACCAGATGATATATGTCTGTGCGTGTGTATGTGTGTGTATGTATGTGCGCAAAAAAACTCACTTACTTTTCAGGCATTTACACTTCTAGACCAACATTTGGAAAGGGCGTAACAACCAATATTGATTCCACCTGATCCTTCATCTACATATTTAGATATATATGTGGACAAAGAATCAGAAGGAATAAATTTTGACTGTTACGCCAAATGTTGATCTAGACTTAACCGATTTGTTCGGAACAAGTTGCATTCGACGTGGAATCATATCCTTTTTTTCTTATAAAAATTGGCCAGATCGCACAATGGGTCTAAAAGTTATGGCAAAAATACTATTTTTTCATACGCACTAGAAAGTCATTAACACCGCTAGGTGGATTAATCAAGTTTACTTTCGTTTACTACTTTCACAATAACAAGCATCTTCCTCCTTCCTCAAGAATATAAATTGAACGTTGTTTGTTGGATTTTGCATATAATACTTAAATCGGCTCCGTAAAGTATTATAATGACTGAGCCTACCAAATAGTTATAAAATAGGCTGTTTGTGTTTATCCCGAAAAATACTAAAAGTACACCATTTTACCGAATAATTTCCGTAATTTATATTCATGACCGCCCTTCTATGGGAATGGAACCACTGTGAACTGGTGCATGCGTTCCTATTATGGATTAATCAATTTTGAGGATTATAAAAAAATTTATTGTGGTTTTCACAGCTGTTCTAAGGAGCAGGAAGTAAAACCTTTCGCTTGATAAAAAAATCGACTCCCATGCCTTTTTCTTATTTGTTGAAAAACAAATGTTCTTATGTATGGCGACAATTGGTACACCCACCTAGCCAAAAATCGTTATCTTCAGCTAAAAACTGGATTATTCAGTTTGAATTGTTTGTTGATTCAAGGCCACATCTCTCCACCCTCGGCTGCGCCCCACGCTCGTCAAATCACTGGCGCTTAGTACTCCAAACCTGCTTGAACCTGCCGAAACGAAATTAAACACCATCTTTCTATGGATACTGTCCGGCATTCTTGCATGCCCTGCCCATCGTACCCGCCCAGATATAGATTTCTTCTGAATACTGGGTTCAACTGGATTGTCCCTGTGACCTGTTCTGCATTCGAATATGCACTACTTTATTTTCCAATCAATATCAATAGCTGAGATAATCTGGGATATCACCTGGGTAGACAATTGGCCAGCTTTTTCGGGCCCATCTTAATGAGCTCAGCTTCGAGACTCTCCTTACCAGCTGACCAATAACTTGAGCTAACGTTCGTCCATCGAAATGCTTCCATCCTTATCCATGGACATTAGACTGGCCCAGGAAAGAAAAAGTTGTCTAATTCCACGGGGCACCCCTCAGGATTGTGTCTTTGGGTGAGAAAATCAATTTCTGAAAATTTCAGCTCAATCGCTTGTTGCATAAGCTGGCGCAATTGATTTGAAGTTTGTATGGGGATTTCAGCCAATATGTATAGGAAAATACACCTCCGTCACTCATTCGATCTGGAAATTGGTTCTGATTGCTCGATTGACCTCAGAATTGCAAAAACGGCAGTTGGTATGCTACAGAACAATTTCACAGAACATTGTATGATGATTAAATGAACTTTTATATAGGTTTCGGCTGATGCGATTCGATCAAAAAACCCAAAAATACACAAATCAGCTTCTAATAAATCAGCTGAAAATTATATAAAAGTTCATTTAATCATCATGCAATGTTCTGTGAAATTGTTCTGTAGCATACCAACTGCCGTTTTTGCAATTCTGAGGTCAATCGTGCAATCAGAACCAATTTCCAGATCGAATGAGTGACGGAGGTGTATTTTCCTATACATTTTGGCTGAAATCCCCATACAAACTTCAAATCAATTGCGCCAGCTTAAGCAACAAGCGATTGAGCTGAAATTTTCAGAGATTGATTTTCTCACCCAAAGACACAATTCTGGGGGGTGCCCCGTGGAATTCGACAACGTTTTTTTCTCCCCATAGTAATCTGGGCCAGTCTAATGGACATCTTGGCTCGCGGTATGCAGCCTTTGCCGGATGCGTTGAGCTTCCGATAGAACTTGCGCGTTTCTTGAGAACGGCATAGCTGTTCAATCTCCTCGCCTTCCGCTTTTCCCTTTCGGCGTTTCTTTTCCCGAACGAGGCGGGTCTATCGTCTTCGTTTCCGTATATAGCGTTTCACGTTCTACCCGTTCCTAGCTGCAGCGCGACGTCCGCGTCCTTCAACACCAGATTATGTCTGCACTCTTCGTCGGACCAATCGTTCCGTCGACTTCATCCTACATACCCGACGTTGCACTCAACTGATGGCTGCTTTAACTGTACTCCAGCAGTCTTTAAGAGGAACCTCATCGAGCTCACCCTCTTATGGCAACGCTGCCTCGAGATGCTGCGCGTATGCAGTGGTGACAGTGCTTCAGCTGCTGTAGGTCGTACCTGAACGGCCGTCGGTACCGAACATTGTTCATGGCGGATAGTTTTGGGTGCAGTTTTACCATCACCAGATAGTGGTTAGAGTCGATATTAGCGACACGGTGTGTCTTGACGTCGATGATGTCGAAGAAGTGCCGTCCGTGAATAAGAAGGGTGTTGATTTGTGAGTCTTCCGGGTGTACCGATACGGAAAGCTGTGCTGGAAGTAGGTACTACGAATTTCCATATTCTTAGAGGTAGCATAATCAATTAGTCGTAGGCCATTTTCTTCATCAGCCGGTGGACGCAGAATTTTCCAAAAGTCGGTCTGAGTTCCTTCTCCTGGCTGACCTGGACGTTTAAATCTCCTATGATGATTTTGACATCGCACAGTGGCGGGCACTTATACAAATCCCGCACAAAACATGAGATTGTGTTCAAAACTTCATCACAGAATAATTTTGAAACGTTGAACTCATTTTGAGGTTAAAATGGTTATCCGACATACTTTATGTTATCCAAGAGCTTCCGCAAGCCTAGGACCTAGGATCTAGAACAAAGACAGCGTCCTTATTCTGACATTGCACCAGTCAATTTCCCGCTTTGGCGCAGCTATGCGCAATTCACCACACTAGCCACCGGAAAGTAGACAAAAAAATAGATTTTAATACATAATACCAGATATTCTCGAATCTTTCCTAAAAAAGTTCAGCCAAATTCCATTTTCCCACTCATATTTGTTCGGGAGACAGTTTACGGAATGAACTTCAACAAGACACCAAAAATTTAATATATAAGCTACGATCAAAAAATTTTGGAACTAGCTCATTCAATATATATGTTAAATTAACAAACTATGGGGTTCACGAAAATCACGAATTTTTTTTTGAGGTTTTGTTCGGCCACTGTGCGTCGTGGCCTGGGCAGTTCTCGTACTCTCGTTCAAACTGCGCGTAGATTGCGTCCTTATCATCAACAGTGCCGCTGGAGTGTGGGCTATTTTATTTATTTATTATCAAACTAAGGCCGCAGTGGCCTGTGCAGTGCATAAAAGTCTTCTCCATTCAGCTCGGTCCATGGCTGCACGTCACCAACCACGCAGTCTGCGGAGGGTCCGCAAATCGTCCTCCACCTGATCGAGCCACCTTGCTCGCTGTGTACCTCACCTTCTTGATCCCGTCGGATCGTTGTCGAAAACAATTTTCACCGGATTCTGGCTACGTGCCCAACCCACCACAGTCTGCCGATTTTTGAGGTGTGCACGATGGATGGTTTTCCCAACAGCTGATGCAACTTGTGGTTCATTCGCCTCTTCCATGTACCGTCCGCCATCTGCAACCCACCATAGATGGTACGCAGCACTTTCCTGTCAAAAACTCCCAGTGCACGTTGGTCCTCCACGAGCATCGCCCAGGTCTCGTGTCCGTAGAGAGCTACCGGTCTAATAAGCGCTTTGTAAATTGTCAGTTTGGTACGGCGGGGAACTCTATCCGATCGGAGCGTTATGCGGAGTCCAAAGTACGTACGATTTCCTGCCATGATGCGTCTCCGAGTTTCTCTGCTGGTATCGTTATTGGAGGTCACCAGTGAGCACAAGTACACGAATTCCATAACCACTACGTCTTCGACGTGTTGATGACTAGGCCAATCCTTTTAGCTTCGCTTATCAGTCTGATGTAGGCTTCCTCCATCCTCTCAAAGTTACGTGCCATAATATCAATGTCGTCGACTAAACCAAATAACTGGACGGACTTCGTGCAAATTGTACCACTCGTGTCAATTCCTGCCCTTCGTGCGACTTAGTACTGTTAGCTGAAAAGTCTAGCCAAGTCTCCGTCAAAACAATTACGTCATAGTCACATTCACTAGCAGCAAGAAAGAAAGAGTCCACCTTAGTACAAAGCCAGCTCACATTCTGGTAGAAGATACGCAAGGCTTGAGCAGGTAATTCACTGGATGAAACAATGGCAGGTTGCTCGGTTTGGGGATCAGTGTCCTCTGGCTGGATACTGAAAGTAACAGACCTTAGCGGAAGAGAATTGTTCGGACCTGCAATAACGGTTTGGAAGCCCTCCGTGCTAGATTCAATCACAGGACCGGGATGGCAGGACGGTATTAGATTGCTAATGGCGCTCTAAATCTTGTGAACAGATTTTGACTTATTGGCATTCCATCCCCCACTGAGACATTGCCGCCTCGCTGCTTAGTGTTCATTCAGCACTTCCACAGTTATTACTTGCGTGGTTTTTATGCCAAGTTACCATTTTTGCATTTATATATCACTAGTTGACCCGGCAGACGTTGTCCTGCATAGTAGGCGAGAATGTGCATTCCAAACTGCCCATGCAAAGTTCGCATAGGAATCACAATTTTAGTTATTCAATGTTTGCTCAACTTTACTCGTAATTTTCCCATTAGGAAATATCATATAAACCCGTCGGAAACTATAACGAATGTTTCTGCTGAAGAAATGAAAAAAATCCATCCAGCCGTTTTTGAGTTATGCGGATACGAACACAGACCATTTCATTTTTATATATAAGACTAGTCGACCCGGCAGACGTTGTCCTGCATAGTAGGCGAAAATACACATTGAGAACTGCCCATGCGAAATATCCATGCGAATCTTGATTTTAGTTTTTCACGATTTGCTCAACTTTACTCGTAATTTTCGCATTAGGAAATATCATATAAACCCGTCGGAAACTATAACGAATGTTTCTGCTGAAGAAATGAAAAAAATCCATCCATCCGTTTTCGAGTTATGCGGATACGAACACAGACCATTTCATTTTTATATATAAGATGAGGTTAGCATGATGCTACTTTTATGCCCAGGGAAGTCGAGACAATTTTCAATCCGAAAATTTGCTAGACCGGACCGCGGGAATCGAACCTAGCCACCTTCAGCATGGTCTTGCTTTGTAGCCCTGCATCATATCGCACGGCAAAGGAAGTTGATGATTATGTTTATCATATTTTATCAAACCTTCGTAGTATTTGATATGCAAAAGTGGAACACTTCATAGATAGAAGCCATCGTGCACCGCCCCTGTATCAACGACGCACGTTTTTTTTTGCGTTCGAACTAGTTTGAAGTGCTTTTACGATTATAAAATGTCGCAAATTGGAAAATCCGTTCGTGAGTTAAATTGTGACAAAGCAAACCTTCATATAGATATTTTTATTTATACACCCAATCAGCAGATGTCAGATTTTCTGGCAATTCTGTATTATAGCAAACATACTTACATTAGATAATAAAGAAAGGTATTATCATCGCTAAGGGATACTTTTGCGTTTTATGTTCATTTCCTTCAACTAATCCTTTGAGTGTTATCACCAATGCATGAAGCTAATCAAATTAATCATAAAGCAATACGAAGCGTGGCAACCAAGCCCCAAAAATCCCTCAAACCATTCCGAATCAAGGCTGTAGTCAACCATTCAATCAATTTCACACGAAACTTATGCTTCATCCCACGAACTCTCCTTGTCACCGGATCCCATCGGACACAGTAAACGGCCCAAAAGTAGGAAAGCATTAGACCTCGCCATGGCTGCTGCTTAGCTTTGGCAGGTTTTGGTACCAATTCCCGCCTGGGTTTCCGCTTTCAATGGGCAAATCTCCTTTATTTTGTTCGAATTATTTTTATCCCATCGCCTCAATACAAATTGAAAAATCGCCCCTAACAAATCCGTTCCGCTCGGAAAATGTTTGCAGCTATATTGTGTTTATGTGTGTCGAAAGAAGGTTTGCATGCGCTTCTTAGGGATATCAGAAAAACCGAGCTCGACGTTGTTCGCTGAGGTAGTGGAGCCACAACGGACCTTTTCCTAGAAGCTTAAGCTTCCTTGTCAATTCTGTTCGACTGACGTGCTCCACAACCTTGATTCTGACCAAGTCGTAGGGGCGCACGAGAGCCTAGTTCTTTGTTTCTTCGATCAAAATCGCTATGGAAAACATGCACCCCTATCGGTAATGCCTGAGGATTCTTGAAAGAAACAGCGCAGTGCCTTTCTTTTTTGTTCCTTCATCGAATTGGAAGTAATCTCAGTTCAACGTTTACTTTTATCCCTGTTTATGAGCTTGCTGAATCTCGAAGCTACCACCACCGCATTCCATGCACAGTCAGGGTAGGCCTATTCTGGTCGTCCGTTTGTGGGTAGCTGACACCCAGTTACCCTTCCCAAAGCCCCCAGCTTGCTAAAACGAAAATACAAAAACCAAGATTAATCCACCCAACGTTGCATTTATAATAGTTATCAGAATGTTTCTATTTGATCTTCAAATGGCAGGAATTTTTTTTGAGGAATTGTTCTATTCTTGGTAATGTGTTAATATGACAATATTTGAACCCTTTTCTTTAACTTCCTATGGGGGATAAATGGTTATTATATCAATAAGAGCTCCCCCTATGAAAATAGCATACGTCACAATTTTGTGTATATTTTATCTTCTTATCATGACAGGTTGTTTCTTAATGCTGATTTTCTAAGACGTTGGACATCTATATGTAACCAAAAAAGTAAAAAAAATCTGACTATCGAGGGAACAAGAAAAAGAAATTCTGTAAATTCTGAAAATTAAATTCCAGCTAATGCAACTTTTTCCCGTCCCATATTTGTTTATTTTCTTATCATTGTGGGACAGTTATATTAAGCAGTAGATACTGTTAGGTTAAAAAATAGTTTGAATAAAAGGTGACGAAGCGGATATTTTACGTCGATCGTCATACCTCTGGTACCCCTAACTCTCTTTGAATTATTCACAAACGTGATTATATAGCCTTTCACAACTGCTTAGCCGACAATACCAAAGCGAACAGTTTAACATCTTTCGGGTGAGCAACAAGCTGGATGGCAGCGACGACTACAACGACGTTGCCGGTAGCCTCAGCACGTTTCAAAGAGATTCATCGCAGACAGAGCACATCTTGGAGGCACGAGAAACAGAATCAAAAAAGGACACAATCGAGAGACGATAAGAGCCCGGGCTGCTACTGCTAGGCGGATGATCCGGATTTAGGGCTCGGCCAGGGTGAAAACAGTTGGGTTGTCGTTCTGCTTCCGTTGAACAAGCTGGACACAAAAGTTGGAAAATTGAAAACATTTGCTTTGCAGACACTGGGCGAGCGGCGAACGGACGGGAGCCAGAAACGAACTGATCTGTTAATCCCTGGATGAAGACTAATAAACTATGGAATAAATATTTCACAGAGCAGCGTGGGGAGTACAATTAAAAAGCTACACCTGGTGCCACTTGAAGTTGTATATATGTATTAGCACGAATGTGTATTGACCAGTCGGTGGTGCCTTTGAATAGTTTTCCTTATTCCGATGTAGGTTCCTGGTCTAGAGCAAGCAATTGCGATGCATGAAGGAGCGTTAGCATTTAAATCGGGTTTGTTATACGTAAAATAATTGTCTGATGCAGTACGATAACATGATTTTGTCTAGAAAGTCAGGCTTTAAGATCGCATCATCTACTTATATATACAGAAGAGAATATTTTAGAGTTTCAAATTTATTATTTAAATATTATTATTTATATTATATGAAAGGTGCTTTTAATTTAATCAAAAACTAATTGATAATCCAATGTTTAATTATTTCCCTTTGAGTTTGCTTCTCTCATAAAGTGGAATTACTAATTCTGATTGCTTCAGTCATTCTACTAGCTTTTTGCTTATGGCAATTAATTTGTAACCGACTCTTAACCTAGTGTTCTAAATGCATTTTCACGCAGTTTTCATTGGAGAGGCTTTGATGTCAACCAAATGCATTCATTTGTATATTATGTGACAAACACAATAATATGTGCTCTGAGCCCAGAGAAATCGAAAAGAATTCCAACCAAAGAAGAACGCATGAATCCCAAAATCCGCGAAAAACGACCACGTGAAAGCGACCCAAGCTATCAAGATGGGTATCTGTGATTAACCTTTAGGGTGTTCTAAAAGCACTGAACGTAGTTGTGCGAGCCAGTTATAAGTTTACCGACTACAAACCAACCAGGTATCCAGGCAAGTGTGCATAATACCCTGGGTTCTTTTATAAATTACGTTACGCAAAATTGTATGATTTTGGACCCCACCCTCCGCCTCGTAACACATTTTTGTATGGATGTATTTTTATACGGATCGTAACGCTCGGCATGACCAACTCTCTCCCCTACAGCGTTACGTAATTTGTGGAAGGCCCCAAACTCGCATAGGTAAGTGCAGATGAAACGCATTTCTAAGCCACAAGCCACTAGGAGCGGAAACGGAAGCAGGTTGAAGCTTGAAGAATAAAATCCCTCCTGTTTGTTATTTAGACGTCCACTGCAGCACTGACTGCACGCAGCGTACGACACTGATGGCTCGATGCAAAATAAAATGGAATACTAAAACAACAGTAGGCTATATGAACGTGACTGATACAGTCTGGACAGACGGCCGTAAACAAACATTAATGTCGGCACATTTGAATGCGTTAGGCACGCATCAAAAGCAAACCGACCTAAATGAGAGCCCAACACCAATAACTGTGAACCACGCACAGGCAAACAGGTCCGTCCCCACCGCAGTTAGTCCCGATTAGTTATCCCATAGGATGAACGGAAAACTTTTTGTCCTTCGCAGTGGTCGTGCACGCACCGCATCGGGCCGGAAACGGCAGACCTCGGGTCGTTCTTTGAAATTGGAAAAATGATTGTTCGAAGCCAAACTTTTGCTTTAATGTGCAAATATACCACGAAATCCATCCACCGGCGAAGCCTAACAGTAATGTCAAGGGGGCATGCCTAATATGCTTCTTTTATACATGCTTTGAATATCAGATATTTATTTCAATTAATTTTGTACCTTACACGCTGAACTTTGCTCCATTGCTATTGAAAATAATCTGAATGGGGAGAAGGATCCGAGCAGCATACCTTATTCCTATCTGTAACGCTAATAACTCGGTCACATTCCAACCAAATGGTTTGATTTTTGTCCATCACTAGAAATATACAGATACTAAACATGTATTAAAAGCTAAGTAACTCGCTTGTGATTCCTTCGCGTAATAAATATTGCGGAATAAGCCCAAACAGGATTATAACACTGTTTTTATTTTTTTTAATTTTCGAAACATAATCCACACCTGGAGAGATATCAAAACAGAACAATATAAATAAAGGTAATTTCTCCCTTAAACCTGGTCCTGAATTACACACCCTTACATATCACAGTTATTACGTCAAAATCTAATCTACACTAGTGTAGCTGTTTCGCTTCACCTTCGGTAGTTGGTTTATTTATAACCAGAAAATCAAAAGCATTTCGGTTCCTTATGAAAGAATACCAATTTATTCCGAACTTCGCGATCCACACTATAGTACTGGCGTGCGACGCGATAGTATGATCCTCATCGCACTATTAGAAATAGTATATAAACTAATGAAAATAATTATAAAAGATCTCTAGATTACGCCAAAGTGGATAAACTCACATGTAACTGCATCTTAAACAGCAGAGCAGAGGCGAAGCAAGTCGATCACAATAGGAAACAAATGTTCATTACGCGAATAAATTCAATATCTTGGTCAGGTGTGGGCAGATTGCGTTGAAATTTGTTAACAAAAATCTTAGTAAGTAGTACTTTCTGAGGAATTGTGCAAAGGTGTATGAAGTTATGAGTCCTCGTTTTACACCCATGCTACTTATTTGTTATGTAATCAATGAAGAATTTTTTTATGAAATATACAAAAAACGACAAAACGTGGCATATTTACCTTAAGTTTTGCCAAAAAAAACGTGTTATGAGAGTTCTGTCTACCGCACGATGTTGAGAACAAGGATGGTTTCAATCGTATCATTGAACGTTCATTTCACATTTTATTTCTGATTCACTCAACACGCACAACTAAAATGCTGGCATCTCTTCTCAAAAAGAAAACAAAAGCGACAATGCCACTCATTGAATGAACACAATGCAAACGTCATCGTCTGTCAACCACACCCGCATTCATCACTACTTGCTTCTGCCGTTCCGCGATGCATTCATCGGCTTTGTTTGACCAGTTATCATCACTTCACAATCCGATTCAGCATTAGGCACCGAATTGTCCGATAGGATCAGCTCGCGATTGCGTGGTTGTTCGGAATTCCAATAACGGACACCACCGTTTTGTAGCAGCTAACTAGCAGCTCAAACTGCAGCGTTTAATTCAATTAGTGATTTATGATTTAACAAATTTTGTTTTTTACTTACAAAGATAGTTTGTGCTCCGAACCTCTTGCAATGAGACTTAGTTTATCAATGTTTCGTCAACTCGCTCCAACACCAGTCTAAACGGATTCAAACATCAACTTATTTCAAGGAACATCATCAAACTACAGACTACTTACTTTTCTAGTCAGAATAGTTGTTCTTTAAACTAGTTACTGGACTTAAGGTAACGATTCGACCGATCAACTTTCACCGCAGTACCTAGGTGGTGACCTAGTTGTAAACATCATCTTCAGTGCGAAAAACAATAAATGCATTTATGATTCACGGTACCTTTTGACTCCTTCTTTGATACTATATACGTATCTACAACCTCACAGTACTTTGGTCTTATCCACGTACCACTTCTAATTAATAATTATGCAATTTACTTTGCGGCTTCAAACTCAAGCAACACTAGCTAAAACTTTTAATATATTTTTTTTATTTCCTCCTTCTTCCTACACCTACTCATCCGTTCAGCAAGCGCCTGTCATCGACGTTGAATCGCACTAGACCCGCTTTTAGCTAAACCGTGTGGCCATCCCAGTGGGTTTCGCTACACCCCAGCCCGTAACTCCGGTACCGCTTTGCAGGTTCCGGTTTTATCTCGAATCTCGACCACTGTCAGGTTGGCCACCGCTCTTCTGAAGATTCCTTTAGAGGTTCGAACCTTCGCTTGCCGCACGTTGCCGTCTGCGCCCTGGATCACATCTTCGACCACTCCCCTTGTCCAGTTCTTCCGCTGGTCTCCGTCTACAACAAATACCAGATCTCCAACTTGCAAAGGTCGTTTCTCATCGTGCCACTTTGTTCGACGGTTGATGCTGGGTAGATACTCCTTACACCATCTTTGCCTCATCTTGTCCGCCAAGTACTGTGACCGCTTGTACAAGTTCTGCAGCGACTCAACCGTCTCGACTTGCTGGACCACTTTATCTGTCTCTTTTACAACACCACGCAAAAAGTGATTTGGCGTCAGCGCCTCGATCTCCGATTCTTGTGAGGAATATGTCAAAGGGCGGCTGTTAATCATATCCTCTGCCTCGGACAACGTAGTTAAGAGCACCTCGTCGGTCAGCTTCCTGCCGTCGTCCATTGTCTTCATCGATTCCTTCACCGATCGCACCATTCTCTCCCATGCGCCGCCCATGTGTGGAGTACCTGGAGGTATGAAATGCCACTTGATCGCCGGACTGACGACACTTTCAGCACACTCCATCTCCGCCTTCTTCACCGCTTTGATCATCTCGTTATTCGCTCCTTTAAAATTTGTCCCGTTGTCTGAGAAGAACTCGTCTGGTGAACCTCTTTTACAGATGAATCTCCTGATAGCCATCAAGCACGCTTGCGTTGTCAAGCTGTGCACCACCTCAAGATGTACTGCTCACACCGCAAGGCACGTGAACAGTGCAACCCACCTCTTCTCCTTTCGTCGACCAATTGACACTTCTATTGGCCCAAGATAGTCGACTCCAACTGAGCAGAATGGTCGTTTCTGAGGCATGATTCGTTGGACCGGCAATGGTGCCATTACTGGAACACTTGGTTGGCACCGATGGACGCGACACCACGTACAGCTCTTCATAACAACGGCAATCAACGATCGAAGCTTCGGAATGTAGAACCTTTGACGTAGCTCGTTGAAGACAGTCTCTCGATTTGCATGCCCAAACTTTTCGTGGTAGTTCTGAATAATCATCTTCGTCACGTCGTGCTGTCTTGGCAGGATGATCGGATACCTCTTGTCGAAAGGCAGCACATCTGCCAAGGCCAATCTCCCATCCAGTCTGATCACACCATCAGTGTCGATTATCGGCCGTAACTTGTACAGCCAGCTTGACTTTTCGATTTTCCTCGTCACTTTGTAATCTCTTCTAATTTCCAATATCTTCACCTCTTCTGGAAACCCGTCGCGTTGTGCCTGTCTTAGTAGAATATTCTCTCCCAACTTGAGCTCTTCTTGACGCAGCGGCTGTACGATGCTTCTTGGGTCTCCCCTTATTAGCCGCACTAGCGAATTGTTGGCCTTCGATACTAGGATTTGCTCTCCTTTACTTTTTCTTCGACAATTATCAATGAAGCGAAAGACGTTCGCAGCAATTCGGATCAGCTTCTCCCATCGTGTTGTTACCTGGACGTTGATAAGCGGACTTGACAATGAACCATGGTGGAATAACACACAGGCCTTCATCTCTTCCGGATCGTCAGAATCCACTTTTTCTTGTTTCGGCCACATACTCTCCGGCCAGTGTAGAAACTCGGGTCCACTAAACCACGGTCCATCTGATAACAACGGTGGCCCGGATCCCCATTTGGTCATAACGTCAGCGATGTTTTGTTCCGATGGAACATATCTTCAGTCATCCGCCGTCGTTAGCTCCACAACCTCACCAATTCCGAAGGCGACGAACTGATTGTATTTGTGTTGAACAGACCGAATCCAGCTCAGCACAGTTTGGGAGTCACTCCACAGGATGTGCTTTTCTATTGGCAGTGAATGGTTGTTCTTTACCGTATGTATCATCCTCGTACCGAGGACTGCAGCCATCAGTTCCAGACGAGGGACAGATTGCAACTCTAGTGGAGACACTTTTGAAAGAGACATTGCTAGCGAACACCTCACTCTTCCATCGACGATGGTTCTAAAGTAGGCAGCACAACCGTATGCGTGAATGCTTGCGTCGGTGAAAATGTGGAGTTCCAAGGATTCAATCGACGAAGAAGGTGTTCTGCCAAAGTAGCACCGGGGAATGCGAACGTCAGTAACCATCGGCAACAGCCCCGTCCAGCGATCCCATTTATCGAGGGCACCATAATCTATTTCATCGTCCCAATCGCAGCCGGCTCGCCATAAATCCTGCACCAACATCTTTCCGTAAACCGTGAATGGCGTAAGCAGTCCCAACGGGTCGAAAAATCCCATAACACTGCTTAGAACGATTCGCTTTGTTGGTCGCACACCTTCTAGTAGATACGGTTTCACGTTCTGCCGATGCTCCATCGAGAACGAGAATTCATCTTGTGTTGGGTCCCAGACGATTCCGAGCACCCTTTCAGTTCCAGTTTCCTTATCGCGGTTGAAATGCACTTTTTGCGACGCATTCTCTTCGCCTAGCTCCTTGAGAACTGCACTGGAGTTTGAAACCCAGTTCCTGATTTCAAAACCGCCTTTCGCATGGATGTGCCGAACCTCCTTCGCTCTGTCGATGGCTTTCTCGACAGTATCGACACTATCAAAATAGTCGTCGACGTAGTGCTTTTCTATTATCGCTTCGGCGGCTTCTGGGAACTGTACGGAAAATTCCATAGCATTCTTGTTTTTTATAAACTGGGCTTGACTCGGGGAGCATTTCGAGCCAAACGTGGCGACATCCATCACGTATACACGAGGTGCTTCTTCTGGAGAATTCCGGAATAGGAACAACTGTGCGCTCTTATCGGCGACTCGAATCCGTAGCTGGTGGTACCTCTCGCGAATATCGCCGCCGAAACCAATTGGACGCTCGCGAAATCGGTTGATGACTTTCGGAAGGGGAGTGAGTAGATCCGGACCCGTAAATAACTGGAAGTTCAAAGATATGCTGTTGACCGTCGCGGCTGCATCCCATACTATTCGCACCTTCCCAGGTTTCTTAGGTTCAGCACGACGCTGATAGGTAGAAACCAAGACGAACTAGGGTTAAACTTTGCCAACTCTTCCGGTGTCGCTAGATGCGTATATCCCTTCTGCTGATATTCTTCTATTTGCATGCGTACCTTAGCAAACAACTCCGGTGTCTTTCCTAAACGCTGTTCCAGCTGCTTTAACCGTCGCACAGCCATCGGGTAACTGTTCGGAAACTTTGGATACTCGACTTTCCACAACATACCGGTCTCGAAACGATTCCCGAGCTCGCTTTTCGTCTTCCGACTCCTGCGACACACCCACCACGGACTCTTCCAGGGCGTAGTGCTCTCTCAATAGGTTGTGTAGATCTTCGTTGGACACTGGGTGGTGGTATCCGACAAAATTCCGCACTTCTTGTCGCCTTTTCGTCGGTCCGTAGATGGTCCAACCAAGTTTGGACTTTACGGCGATTGGCTCCCCTGGTTGACCGACCTTGGCATTCATCTTGGTCCTATCAACATCCCCGGTCGCTGACTTGAATATGATGTGAACGGTACATCGCGAAGATACCGGTATGATGCATTCATTTCGATGGCGTCAATCGATTGCTTGGGCAGAAGAAGTTGTTTCACCGTCTGAACTGCCTTCAGGAGCAGCTTTCCTTCACTTCCGGAGGAAGACACAAACAGGTTCATCTTCGTTGAGTTTCGTTCGTCACGCGTTACGTCGGAGGTCCATGTGATGGTGAGTGGTTCATGCACTCCTTCAACGCCCAGTTTGTCGGTCAACGAGCGCTCCACCAACGTAATCGACGCTTCTTATCCAAAAATGCCATCGTTTTTACCTCACGATTTCCAGAGTGTAATGTCACGGGAATCATCCGGAAGATTATTGTGCCTTGAACTTCGAAGTGGGTGTTCATCATAACCCTTGACCCCCCCGGATGCAACAGAGGGTTGTGTCGATCGTGGCATTCACCTACGTCACATCGGATTTTAAACTTGCACGGTGCTCTCCCATGGTCATTCAGGCACACCCTACATAGTTTTCCTTTCTCAACGACCTTCATTCGATCAGCGAAAGACATGGCCTTAAAGTCTTGGCAATACCGCAACCGATGATCTGTGCGTTTGCAAGCTTTGCATGGCTTTACGCCACCAGCTGGAGGATTTCCTAGAGGTGTGCTATCTTTGGGACTTGCTGGTGTACTGTGGTTGTAGAGAGCGCCTTTTTCCTTCATGCCTCCTCTACCAACCTTGGCGGGACGAGAATCACCAGCTTTCATCGAGGTGCCCGCGTTAGCTTCGCAGACCTCCGCTACAATTTGAGAAAGAAATTTGGAAAATGTTCTCAGGTTCACTTTCTTCTTAGCGCTCTTGAAGCGGACCCATTCTCTCTTGTCTGAGGAAGGTAACTTTTCTAGCAAACTTTGTAGTAACAGTGGATTTACCAAGTGTTGCTTCAAGTTCGCCGCTTCCAGGTGATCACACAGTTGCTCCACAGCGTTACCAAAGGGAATAAACGTCTCCAATCGTTCAGCCTTTGGCGAGTCCAAGCGGTTCACTTTCTCCAAGTGGAAATGTAGCAACTGCTCCGGTCGGCCATAAAGTTGTCGCAGCTTCTCAATAACCTTTGGGACAGATTTCGGTAATACCATGGACCCCTGGTAATATGACCGCTTTTAATCTGAACACTTTTTAATTTGAACCCCGTTGGTTTGAACATCGTTCAAATTAAAAATGGTTCAAACGTCATTTAGCACGTGGAGTCGAGAGAAGAAAAATGAAACATCGTGAAACGGAACGTAGAATCAAAACAAACCAGCAAAGAGAGCGGCCAGAAACCAGTTCTTCTTATGCAAATAGAGTAACCAGAAGTTCAAATTAAAAATGAACCCCGTTAATTTGAATGAGGTACCGTTCAAATTATCGGGGGTCCACGGTACTCTCCGGTACTGTCCTCGAACACTCTCCAATGCTGGTCCTTTGAGACATTCCTGCAGACGAACGAGGTTCTCAATGTTATTGTATCCGCAGGCCTCGTTCGACGTTTCATAACTGCCAATAAACAACGGCCAATCTTCTGGTTTTCCAGAAAAAATTGGAAGTTTTCGGGAGATCCCATTTCGCGCAGATAGTTGTGCTTTTGTCGGGCCCGCTGGTTTCCGCCCCAGCCCGTGTGGAACAACGTTCCTGCTACTTTTCCTACTGGCTGCTCTCTCATTTTCGTCTGATTCATTTTCCGATTCTTCTTCGCACGATTCATCAGATTCCTCATTTTCCTGTTCCTCTTCGGAATCGCATGACTTCGTGCTGTCCTCTGTCCTCCTCTGAGCTCTCTTCTACTTCGGAATCGCCCGACTTCTCGTTTTCTTCCTCTGAGTTCCCTTCTCGTTCATCCAGTTCCTCAGGTTCGGGTTTTTTCGGCTTCTTTCCGCTTCCGCATACCTTCGATCCACTTGGCTTTTCATGCATTGCTTTCTTTTTCAGATGATCCACGTAATCTTGCTTTCTCACCGGTTTCTGCTTTGCTATCCTAGAGGTATTCAATTTTTCATTCACCACGGCCATCTTCGCTTCGTATTGCATACGCATTTGCTCCATTTGATCCAAATGCTCTTGTTGCTCTCGAAGCGACTTTTCCAGCAACGCTTGCTCCTGCCTTTTTTCTCTCTCTCCTGCATCTCGTTCTCCATGTGCATCCTTTTTTCTTTCAGGATCCGGTCCATCTCCATGCGTTTCTCCCACAGCTGTCGATCTTCTTCGATTTCTCTCTCTTTCGCTCGTTGTTCTTCTCCATCGCCCTCAGCTTCTTCTCGAACGACGAGCCAGCCGGACGATCCGACTTCACGCTAGATTTATCGGAGGAAGCGTCGTCAACTCCAAGTGTCTTCTTACTTTTCGAGCTTTTCTTCCGATTCTCTTCCAACTTCTTCGACAGCTCCGTTTCCTTTCGTTGGCAAGCTTCCGTCGCGCAGAACCACTTTTCCAGATCGCGGATGTCGTCTTCCTCAACGCCGATGCAGCGGAAATGATACCATTTATCGCATCCATCGCATCCGACCATCCCTTCATCTGTTTCTGACGTCATCGTACAGGCGGCACAGGCAGTCATCGTGAAATTTTTATTCATTTTCGAGGCTTCCGAATCCGAAATATCTTTTTTGAGTTTGTTCGGAATTCCAATAACGGACACCACCGTTTTGTAGCAGCTAACTAGCAGCTTAAACTGCAGCGTTTAATTCAATTAGTGATTTATGATTTACAAATTTTGTTTTTACTTACAAAGATAGTTTGTGCTCCGAACCTCTTGCAATGAGACTTAGTTTATCAATGTTTCGTCAACTCGCTCCAACACCAGTCTAAACGGATTCAAACATCAACTTATTTCAAGGAACATCATCAAACTACAGACTACTTACTTTTCTAGTCAGAATAGTTGTTCTTTAAACTAGTTACTGGACTTAAGGTAACGATTCGACCGATCAACTTTCACCGCAGTACCTCACCACCTAGTTGTAAACATCATCTTCAGTGCGAAAACAATAAATGCATTTATAATTCACGGTACCTTTTGACTCCTTCTTTGATACTATATACGTATCTACAACTCACAGTACTTTGGTCTTATCCACGTACCACTTATAATTAATAATTATGCAATTTACTTTGCGGCTTCAAACTCAAGCAACACTAGCTAAAACTTTTAATATATTTTTTTTATTTCCTCCTTCTTCCTACACCTACTCATCCGTTCAGCAAGCGCCTGTCATCGACGTTGAATCGCACTAGACCCGCTTTTAGCTAAACCGTGTGGCCATCCCAGTGGGTTTCGCTACAGTGGTGAAAACTAAATTACAATGGCGCGGAAGGGAATTTCGCAGAAAGATAAGATTCTCCAAATAGTGGAGCAAATACAAGAGGGCGAACTCATTATATACAAATGTGCAGTGGATGTCGATTGTGTCCCGAAATGCAGTTATGCACAAAAAAAACTTTTTTGGCCAGTAACTTTAAACGGCACCTCCAAACATCCCATCCAGATGCCTACAAAGGGCTCAACCAAGATGAATACACCACTAGGTGTTCCAATCTGCCAAATTCACGATTCAGCCATCTTGGATTTTAGTATGGGAGAGCCAGCCGGTTTGTTTTCATTTTGCACTGAAAATGAACTTTTCACCCCCGCCGTCTTCTCTTCCACAAACTTGGCAGGTTGGAGCACCTACTATTATATTCATCTTGGGCTCAACCTGGATGATAAACCAGAAGAAGAACCTGCCCCAAATAAGCCAAAGGGGGCCAAGCTGCTGGTTGACCTAGAAAAAAGAGACTGCTATTTAGGATTGTTACAACTAGTAACAATTAACAATTTACCATTCAGCTTCATCGAATGGATTGGCTCAAAAACATTGATACACACTGTGAAACTAAACTATCCAAAATCGAGTGTGAAAGCATCCAAAATTAAGTATTTTACTAACACTTCTTTTTTGGATAGTTTTTTGTTCCCATTGATGGGTGATATTAACTTTGTTTTGAAGTCTAGTCCAATAACTCACGCCTGAGTTATTTTGGTTTATATGTAAATATCCAAAATAAAGTGTTGGGACTTCACTTAGTTTCGGTTGAAAAGTTACTTGACGCCATTTTAATTGATCGTTGCCTTCACTCGGGAATTGAATTTGTTAATTAATAATGAAAGCATAAAAGCAGTTTTTAGTTTACAGTGAAACGATAAAATCATTTGATTGCAAGTAAGTTTCAATTGATTAATTATGAATAAAAGTGTTACTTATAAATTTACTATGCGACATTTCAGGATTACTGATGGATGAAAACTCTGGCAATGACAAATTGAATCAAGGATTTTTCAGGGCCGCTAATGTTCCACAACACTGCAAAGCAGAACATTCTTTCAGGTGGAAACAATTATTGTGCGGCAGTAATGCTTCGATAATTAGGATAGTGTTCCTGGAAGCAGGTCATTTGTGCTTTATTTATTGCGATCATTCATGTTTGTTGCATACCGGAAGCAAATTGATATCCATATAGTGACAACAATTATTGACATTTATATATGTAATACACTGAATATGTAATAATAAAAAAAAAAACATGGGAGCGGGCAGTTTTTCATAGTCCCTAGAAATTATAGTGCTTGAAATTTCATTTAAACATAAATCACAATAGAAATTTTCATCCAAAATCAACTCTTGTTTGATAAGTAAAATTCACCCAAAACGAAGTGTTTTTGAATAACTCAAAATTAAGTACTTAGCGAATAACTCAATTTTGAGTGGTTGCACTTAGCTGTCAAGTTGAGTGAAAAAGACTTAATTTTGGATTGTTTCGGATCTCCGTGCATCCTGTGTTGAACGCAATCGAGAACAAGTGGACACGTCATCGCGTTGCGGCTTTCGTTAAAGCAGCCGCGGCAACCATCCGCGAAATTTTGCGATCCCGAATGCAAAAACGAATGTTGAGTTTAAAAATCGACTCCGCGTCGCGTCGTGGCAGGGCCATTTTTTGGAATCAACGCTCAGTATGCTGATGAAGACGGCCAAGTACGGATCAGACACCTAGGTAAGTTTGAAATCTATTTTTGTGTGTAATGGCGCAGGATTTTCTTAATTTAATAACAGTTAAATAAATCGCCACTATCTGTAGCTGTGCGCGAGATGAACGAGCGACAAACCAAGGAAAATTTGTCAAACGTAATACTCGAAGAGCTGAATGATCTCGGATTGGACATCAACCATGTGCACATATTCGCCATTGCTCATGACAACGGCGCCAATATGTGCGCAAGTGTCAAGCTTTTGAAAGCTCTATCGAAACCTGGATCAGAAGACGAAGCTGCTCTAAACAGCATGTTACCAGCCGAATTCGAGCTATTGGAACAATACGACAGGAAGCAAAGCCTATTGATGCCATATGAGGAAAACCTTGGTCTGATGAGCATGCTGCCCGCTGAGTTTGCCGAATTCGACTCAGATGACGCCCAAGAAGCAGACGTAAAGGTAAAAGAAGAACACAACAAGCAAAACACTACCGAACAACAGGATGACACAAACGATTTCGAGAACGAGAAAGATGGAACATCTGACATCCTTGTCAATGACGACGATTCAGAAGAGCCAGTTATTCTAGATAGTATCAGGTGTGGTGCTCATACGGCGCAATTGGTCGCATACGATGTCATTAAGCTGCACAGTAAGAGGCTGGGTCAAATCAACAAAATTTGTCAAAAGATGTATCATAAGACTAGCAGGGAGCTTTTTGTTCTGCACAAAATTGCTCTGCCACCGAAAGTCAATGAAACCCGTTGGGGCGTCTGGTTTATCGTTTTACGGTCTCTTCAGGTATTAAGATCAAAGCCCTTTCTTGCAACTTTGCAGAACCACGACTCGACGCTTGGTAAGTATTTTTGCTAAAACAATTCTGGCGATCGATTTGAATAGATCCTATCGCCATTCGTCAATATAAACTTCGATCAGTTTTATTTTATTACTAGCAAACGTTGTCCCTATCAACTTGATAATTGAGATCTTTAGCGGCAAGTAGGTTAGAGAACCATTTGGGCAGTACCCCCTATTCCCGTCCACAACGTTCATTACACGATCGCATTACAACCGAGTTACTTGTTTTTTAGTACATGGTTAGTTTCTGTCGACATCTAGTGATGTACAAAAAATCTAGCCATTTGGTTGGAACGCGGTCGAGTTATTAACGTTGCGGACGGGAATAGGGAGTGCTACCCAAATGGTCCCGTTCCCTAATTAGGTTAACCATTACTACATAGTATAATCTGGATTTTTTCAGGGAATTGAGTGGAGTCATTTTCAGTGCTGTCATGGCAAATTAAGAGCTGATTACCCAAAAATTTCTGTATTAGCGCCCCATGGAAAACCCGCCCATCCACTACAATTTCTTCATATGAAAATTGAGCACTTCAAGGCTGACCTCGCCTCCCAAGTAACATATATCAGATTTTAATACAGTTCTGGATTATTCACATGCAGATATTGCATAAGAACTAGACATATACCTACAAGTAGTGTATAAGACTGAATCGCAGTACCAGTCGGCGGAGGTTCCGCAAATCGTCCTCCACCTGATCGATCCACCATGCCCGCTGTGCCATTCGCCTTCTTGTTCCCGTCGAATCGTTGTCGAGAATCATTCTCACCGGATTACTGTTCGACCTTCTGGCTACGTGCCTGGCCCACCGCAGTCTTCGGATTTCGCGGTGTGAACGATGGATGATTCTCCCAACAGCTGATGCAACTCGTGGTTCATTCGCTTCCTCCACGTACTGTCCGCCATCTGCACCCCACCATAGATGGTAGCAGCACTTTCCTTTCGAAAACTCCCAGTGCGCGTTGGTCCTCCACGAGCATCGTCCAGGTCTCGTGTCCGTAGAGAACTACCGATCTAATGAGCGTTTTGTAGATAGTCAGTTTGGTACGGCGGCGAACTCTATTCGATCGAAGCGTTTTGCGCAGTCCAAAGTACGTACGATTTCCTGCCATGATGCGTCTCCGAGTTTCTCTGCTGGTATCGTTATCGTTATCGTTATCACCAGTGAGCCCACGTACACGAAATCTTCAACCATCTCGATTTCGTCACCACCGATAGAAACTCGTGGTGGGTGGCTTAAACAAATTTAAAAAAATGCTAATACTGTTGTGTAGAAGTTGCATAGGTCACATCATTTTTTATGGTGAATCCTGATCTATGTTACTGGTTACTCTACCCAACTAACACAACTTCCTTGCCGTGGTAATTGTGGAGATGCAGAGGTATTCTCGATCTCGATAACCACACTCTAATATTCCCTCTCTTTCCCAACTGACAGTAAAGACTTGGCCGGCGCCGTTATTGATCAACATTTGCGAGCTGCTGGAACATGCACTTCGAGAATAAATGGTAAATCCCAACCACTGTTCACTTGGATCGTAGTGCAATTTGCACCAATTCTGATTAATCACGATTCAACTGTATTCCAGCAGCCCTCAAGAGGGGCCCCATGGAGCTCAACCTCTTCCGGAAATGCTGCCTCAAAATGCTGCGCGTATGCAGTGGCGACATCAGGTTGCTTCAGTTGCTCTAGGTCGTACCGCGGCGGTCGTCGGTACCGAAAATTGTTGATGACGGATAGTTTTGGGCGCAGTTTCACCATCACCAGATAGTGGTCAGAGTCGATGTTAGTGCCACGATATGTCCTGACGTCGATAATGTCGGAGAAGTGCCGTCCATCAATCAGAACGTGGTCGATTTGTGATTCTGTCTGCAGTGGTGATCTCCAGGTGTACCGATACGGGAGGTTTTGGAAGCCTTTGATCCCAAACCTGCACATTCTTTCATTGATCGGCCACCACCTGATCACGCGCCTTTGCATATCGCCCATTACTATGAAAGCCGTTCTCAGCTCGTGTGTGTTGTCGGTTGTCACCGCTCTGGTAGATGGTATGATTACCTCTAAACGATCGTACCAACGATCCCTTCCAACAAACCTCCTGCAGCGCTACGATGCCGAATCCACGGTCCTTGAGCACATCGGCGAGTATGCGTGTGCTCCCGATGAAGTTGAGAGATTTGCAGTTCCACGAACCGAGTTTCCAATCGCTAATCCCTTTTCGTCGCAGTGTTCTTCGCCGATGGTTCCGGTCCGTACTCTCTTGTTGATTGTTCGTTGCGTATGTTTTTTAAAGGTTGGCTTGCAGGGCCTGACACCAAACCCCCTAAATTTCCGGAGGACCATTCCTCCTTATTCCCGGTGGACCATGGTGCACAGTTTCACTTAGAGTCCCTCGCTGGAATTCGGACGATGATCAGCCGCCCCTAACATGGAGAACAGACGCTGTTGTGAGCCGATCCTGACATGAAGAACAGACGCTCAGTAAGATTTGCACCTCCGGAGAGGAGCAAACCCCCCCTTCCCTGTCAGCATACGACCATAGTTCCCACCGGGGTTGGTTACCCGATCTTCCCTAAGGTTGCTCGTATCCCGGCCAGCACCACGGGGAGGTAGGGATAGGAGTTGCTGGGTAAGAGGCTAAGGACCGCAAGATGGGGTCTATTTTATTCCTTCAGGTACGCGAAGTACCAATGGTACGCTTTACCCAGCATTTGCCGTGCCAAACATTTATTCCCCAAAAAAGAACGAACAGGCAAACCTGTCAAAATCCATAGTGAAAAAAATGGATGCGGTGCCCTGGGCGCAATCGTTAATGTGAGCATACCACATCGTTATATTGGTGCATGATTGAGTATTTGATTTTGATTACATATCGAAAACAAAAGTGTGCATGAAGAAATTGCCTCGCCATAAACAAAAAGGTGGTAGAGAATTAACACTGTTGTTCACATTTTAGAACCAAACCCAGATGTCGCACATGTCGGGGTAGGGCTTAAGTGCTCCGCCTTCTCCCCTTGGATATTACTACGCTTTGTAGTTTATTATGGTTATGATTTTAGTGTTATCTAAAGTATTATTGTTTTCACGAGAATTACGAGCGCGCATCATAGAAAGACGCTGCAGAAAATTATTCTCATGGATAGCAGCAGCAGCAGTCAAGTGGAATTTACCTTCAAGATTATAATTTTAGTAGGTAGTCTGCTGCTAGTTTCAGCTTTTATTTACATCCATGCGAACACATTTTTGCAGCTTCTCCTGCTGACGCACTTTGAACAAAATTCTTTACACAACAACCTTCCCTTGTAAAAAATGGTGGTCCTGAAAAGAATCAATTTATTGGTCCTGCAGCAAAACCATGCAAGAAAATTTCACTGGAGCTCCGCTGGCGCTAACCAGAGTGTATGTAATTAGGAATGGCGGCATGTGCCATATTTGACAGGTTTGCTGCTCGTTTGGAACACGATTTTGTATAGGAATGAAAGATTAATTTTGTTCCAATTTTGATATTGTCGCCACTCTTAATTAGATACACTCTGGCGCTGACTTCACTTCTCGTTTCTCTCACAAAGTAGGTATCTCGTATCTCGTTTATTACTTCTCACATTTTACTACTAGCTTATAACTTTTCACTGATCAGAACTCATTTCGCAGTTCTTATCACTTTTCACTTCTCAATTCTCATTCTTTCTTCTCACTTCTTACTTCCCATATTCCAAATCCCAGTTTTCAATTCGCGATTTAAAATTACTGAGTACCTTTTAGTGAAAGCCCGATCCCTACTTCTACCTCGTTGTTTCTCGCTTCTCACTTCTCATAACTCATACCTTCTCACTCATCACTTTTATTTTCTCACTTTTCAGTTCTTACTTGTTTACTTTTAGTTTATAATTATTTTCAAATGAATTATTAGTGGCACATGATCTTATTAAACTATGACATCGTTAGTCAAGTATATCTGATTGGTGCGTTTTACCATGCAAAGTTTTTTTTTATTAAAATGTGTGTTTTTCGATGAAAAATATAGTAAAGTTATCTTTTTGGTAACTTTGTACATTCTTCACTAATTTGTTTTTCCAGACATATGTTAAAGTTATTGAGCAAATGTTACTAGCCAAGGTAACTGCCGTAATAAATCTACTAGAAGAATGAAATAAATCCAACAAGCACGAATAACTTATTTCTGTCCAACGCATGACTTCAAACACTAAAAGAGTGCTCATTTTACCCCATGTAAGAAACATTCAATCGTTTAGTTATCCGGCTTCGATCATTTAGTTGATTGCCATTAAAACTTTCAGAGGTTGAATTTCAAAACGTGTTATATGGTGGACTTCTAGTGTAAAGGTTTTTCTACTACTCTACCTAATAGATCATTGTTTGAATTGAAGTAACTGGAATATTGTTATCATTTAGTTATCACTAGTCGACCCGGCAGACGTTGTGCTGCATAGTAGGCGAAAAAGCCCATGTGAAATTTCCATGCGAATCTTAATTTTAGTTTTTTACGTTTCACTCAACTTTACTCGTGATTTTCGTAAGAAGAAGAAATATCATATAAACCCGTCGGAAACAATAACGAACATATCTGCTGAAGGAATGAAGAAAATCCATCCAGCCGTTTTCGAGTTATGCGGATACGAACATAGACCATTTCATTTTTATTATATAGAGAAGATTTGTTATCATTTAGAATAGCGCAAATTCAGCCTCTGAAAAGAATTATTGATAAACTACTAAATGATCGAACCCAAAATACTAAATGAACATATATATTAGACCTGTTCACCATTTTCAAAAGTATTCCAGATTCAAAGTGCCACCCCTCTATTTCAATGAGTATCCTAAATGGAGTCTCCTGACCAATTTTCAGTCAAATCCATGAAGATTTAGAGGTGCATCAAACGAGATTTGTGATTTTTCAGACTTTTTCGTAAAAATATCGTTTGAATGCATCAATTTAACTCCACATAATAAAAGGATTAGTCGTTGATAGCTTCTTTAGAATATTATCTACCTCTTTGTCATTGATACTAGGATGTTTAGAGGGCTTATTCTATGACTTTTTATTAAATTTAGCTGAAAAAAATGCCTGAAAACCAGAAAAATAATTTTAGGTGCTTTTGGGGGTAGGGTTATGCGCTAATTCATCCATGGCGCTAGCATTCGTCATATCAAATTCTAAATAACTAAATACTCGCGAATCGTAAACTAAAATAATGAACTAACCATCTGGCGAGATAGAAAAAAGTGTACACTACGATCTGCATTCATTTAAATTACATTCCGGTGTTACTTACTTGAAATACAGATAAATTTAACTTTGCGGCAGTGACTTTTTCACAATTTCCTACGTTACCCGTGCGACGAAGGAAAATCCAGTTCGTTCACTGCTGTAGAAGACGTGCAACACCGTCACCAAAATCAACTTAATTCACTGCTTTTCACCGCACTTTTTCACATAAATTTCTCACGGCGCACTAAATAAAAGCAATGTTTATTGCTCAAGTGAAAAATAATTGAAAAATAACTACCGGAAGGCGTTCAAATGATCTGTTTTTTCAAACTTCAGAGCGTTTGAAATTTATTTTCTTCGTCGCCTTGTTTATAGTCGAAAAACGCGTTGCAAAACTGGCAGTTTGAACTGAAATAATCTTATGTTACACATCTGATAATACATCATGCAGTCAATAAAAGTGGGTTTTTCAATTATTTTCCGCTAGTGTAATAAAAGAAAAGTCTTCCAAATAAATATTTTTCATACACACTCGTCATTCACACTAAAATTTTCCACTGTTCCAAAAGTTTGAAACAGGAGAAATAATTTCATAACAGAAATCAGTTGGCAGCACTACCCACGTATATGTTAAGCATGTGTGTTAGTTGTTTGACAGACTGAGGCATTTAACTGAATGGCAGCACAATCGAAACCATTTTTATGCGGTCGAAATGGGACTGCAATAGGAAATTTTTGTTAACTGGAACCGAAATAAACTTTTAAGTTTGACTTTCAGAATTGACCGAAACGAACGTTATTCTGCATAAAGTCACAGATAAGTCGTCCAGTTATCCAAGAAATGGCTTGAGCTCAGGAACAAAGATTTGCAGTCCTGTTTTAAGTATGGTACATGCTCCTTGTGGTACAGAGAAAGAATACGTAGATGATCAATTTTCCGGTTTCAAATATGGTACATGCTCTCTGTAGTACAAAGAACAGAATGCGTTCACTGTATATGTTCTTGGTCATCCAAGAAATCCCTGGAGTAAGACCTTTCGATCTACACGTGTAACTGAAGATCAATTTTCCGGTTTCAAATATGGTACATGCTCTCTGTAGTACAAAGAACAGAATGCGTTCACTGCTTATGTTCTTGGTCATCCAAGAAATCCCTGGAGTAAGGCCTTCCGATCTACACGCGTAACTGAAGATCAATTTTCCGGTTTCAAATATGGTACATGCTCTCTGTAGTACAAAGAACAGAATGCGTTCACTGCTTATGTTCTTGGTCATCCAAGAAATCCCTGGAGTAAGGCCTTTTGATCTACACGCGTAACTGAAGATCACTTTTCCGGTTTCAAATATGGTACATGCTCTCTGTAGTACAAAGAACAGAATGCGTTCACTGTATATGTTTTTGTTCATCCAAGAAATCCCTGGAGTAAGGCCTTCCGATCTACACGCGTAACTGAAGATCAATTTTCCGGTTTCAAATATGGTACATTCTCTCTGTAGTACAAAGAACAGAATGCGTTCACTGCATATGTTCTTGGTCATCCAAGAAATCCCTGGAGTAAGGCCTTCCGATCTACACGCGTAACTGAAGATCAAATTTCCGGTTTCAAATATGGTACATGCTCTCTGTAGTACAAAGAACAGAATGCGTTCACTGCATATGTTCTTGGTCATCCAAGAAATCCCTGGAGTAAGGCCTTTCGATCTACACGCGTAACTGAAGATCACTTTTCCGGTTTCAAATATGGTACATGCTCTCTGTAGCACAAAGAACAGAATGCGTTCACTGCTTATGTTCTTGGTCATCCAAGAAAACCCTGGAGTAATGGCTTCCGATCTACACGCGTAGCTGATGATCAATTTTCCGGTTTCAAATAAGGTATATGCTCTCTGTAGTACGAATAACAGAATGCCCTCACAGCATATGTTCTTGGTCATTCAAGAAATCCCTGGAATAAGCAATTTGATCTTCACGCGTAGCTGAAGATCAATGTTCCGATTTTAAATATGGTTTATGCTCTCTTCATATTGAATACATTTGTGTTGAACTTGATGTTAAACTTAAAAAACACACAAATAAAGGGATGATTCAAATATGACGTCCACTATTTTTTTAGATTTCTAGACCCCCTCCCCTTCTGTCACGCTTTTTGTATACCTTGTATATGTACAGTCACAAAATCTTACAAACCCTCTCCTCCTAAAACCTGTGACATCATTGTTGAACGACCTCAAAGAAAAAAACCCAACTTAGTTCACCGAATAGTGATACTGCCTTTCTCGCATTTAGTCAAGACACCAACCTTATATGTCGCTTATATGGTTCGGTTTAATGTACCATTTTCGTAATAACTTTCAAACGCGATCAACTAGGCGTTGCCTTCTATCGAATAAAACTTGTTGCGAGAAAATCGGCTAAGGATTGCTATAAGAAAAGTTGTCTAATGATTTTCTTAGCTTTTGTGCACACATACACACACATACACACACATACACAAACACATACACACACATACACCACCGGAACTGTCGGACCACCTCTGCAACCCGAAGACGAAGACGGCGCAATGCGCGAAAGCGTCCCCTGCGATAGTCGCCGGTAGTCGGGGCACCATCAGTGCGGAAGTTTCCTTCACCGGAACTGGTGGACCACCCTCGACGCCGGGGGAAGTCAGGAGGATTCGAGTGAGGAAATTTGCGGCACGACCGCTGAGGGATCGAGACAACGTAGAAGTGGATCTCAGCAAGCCAGTCGGAATTTTAGAAGAAGTGCATGAGCACAGCCCCCCCCCCTGAAATAGTCGCAGCATCCCGTGGTCCCGGGGGGATCGAGGCAAGGAGGATAAGGGACCCGGTTTATCCGGGAGGCACATTTTTAGCAGGTTGGGAGGAGCCCATCCCTGTTCGCCTTCGAGCATAGTGTGGATGCTCGAGGTGTCAGTCGCGCAGATTTTTGATGGCCTTTAACCCTTGTAAAAAAATTAAAAAATTAAAAATACACACACATACACACATGCATACAGTTCGTTGAGTCGAGTAGATTGGTATATAACACTATGGGTCTCCGGGCCTTCTATAAAAAGTTCGTTCTTGGAGTGAAATGATAGCCTTTCGGTACAACTTTGTTGTATGAGAAAGGCAAAAATAATGGGTACATTATATATTCAAAACAGGCCTTTCTATCGTTATTTACGCGTGTCGATCTGAAATGATCCACTTCAGGTATTTCTTGGATATCCGCGAACGGCCTTTATGCGCAGATTCTGTTACTGTGAAACCTCCATGAGTCGATATTAAAGGGACCTTACATTTACAAAACCATCTTGTAGATCATTGGTTATGCATGTAGATCTGAAGGCCTCCACTTCAGGTATTTCTTGGATAACCGCGAACGTCTTCCATACGCAGATTCTGTTATATGTACTACAATGGGTACATAACATTTTAAAAAAACAAGCCTGTCGATAATTGGTTACGCGTGTAGACCTGAAGGCCTTCACTTCAGGTATTTTGTGGATAACCGTGAAGATCTTCCATACGCAGATTTTATTATATGTACCACAATGAGTATATTGCATTTACAAAACAGGCCTGTAGATCATTGGTTACGCGTGTAGATCTGAAGGCCTCCACTTCAGGTTTTTTTTGATAACCGTGAAGATCTTCCATGCGCAGATTCTATCATAGGTACCACTATGGGTATATTGCATTTACAAAACAGGTCTGTAGATCATTGGTTACGCGTGTAGATCTGAAGGCCTTCACTTCCGGTATTTCTTGGATAACCGCGAACGTCTTTCATACGCAGATTTTGTTATATGTACTACAATAGGTACATCACATTTACAAAACAGGCCTGTAGATCATTGGTTACGCGTGTAGATCTGAAGACCTCCACTTCAGGTATTTCTTGGATAACCGCGAACGTCTTCGATACGCAGATTCTATCATATGTACCACAATGGATATATTACATTTACAAAACAGGCCTGTAGATCATTGGTTACGCGTGTAGACCTGAAGGCCTTCACTTCAGGGATTTCTTGGATAACCGTGAAGATCTTCCATGCGCAGATTCTGTTATATGTACCACAATGGGTATATTGCATTTACAAAACAGGCCTGTAGATCATTGGATACGCGTGTAGATCTGAAGACCTCCACTTCAGGTATTTCTTGGATGACCGCGAACGTCTTCGATACGCAGATTCTGTTATATGTACCACAATGGGTACATTACATTAACAAAATAGGCCTGTAGATCATTGGTTACGCGTGTAGATCTGAAGGCCTGCACCTCCGGTTTTTCTTGGATAACCGCGAACGTCTTCCATACGCAGATTCTGTTATATGTACCACAATGGGTAAACTACATTTACAAAACAGGCCTGTAGATCATCGGTTACGCGTGTAGACCTGAAGGCCTTCACTTCAGGGATTTCTTGGATAACCGTGAATATCTTCCATACGCAGATTCTGTTAAATGTACCACAGTGGGTATATTACATTTACAAAACAGGCCTGTAGATCATTGGATACGCGTGTAGATCTGAAGACCTCCACTTCAGGTATTTCTTGGATAACCGCGAACGTCTTCGATACGCAGATTCTGTTATACGTTCCACAATTGGTACATTACATTAACAAAATAGGCCTGTAGATCATTGGTTACGCGTGTAGATCTGAAGGCCTTCACTGCCGGTATTTCTTGGATAACCGCGAACGTCTTCCATACGCAGATGCTGTTATATGTACTACTATGGGTACATTACATTTACAAAACAGGAAGTAGATCATTGGTTACGCGTGTAGACCTGAAGGCCTTCACTTCAGGGATTTCTTGGATAACCGTGTAGATCTTCCATACGCAGATTCTGTTATATGTACCACAATGGGTGTATTACATTTACAAAACAGGCCTGTAGATCATTGGATACGCGTGTAGATCTGAAGACCTCCACTTCAGGTATTTCTTGGATAACCGCGAACGCCTTCGATACGCAGATTCTGTTTTATGTACCACAATGGGTACATTACATTAACAAAATAGGCCTGTAGATCATTGGTTACGCGTGTAGATCTGAAGGCCTTCACTGCCGGTATTTCTTGGATAACCGCGAACGTCTTCCATACGCAGATGCTGTTATATGTACTACTATGGGTACATTACATTTACAAAACAGGCCTGTAGATCATTGGTTACGCGTGTAGACCTGAAGGCCTTCACTTCAGGGATTTCTTGGATAACCGTGAAGATCTTCCATACGCAGATTCTGTTATATGTACCACAATGGATATATTACATTTACAAAACAGGCCTGTAGATCATTGGTTACGCGTGTAGACCTGAAGGCCTTCACTTCAGGAATTTCTTGGATAACCGTGAAGATCTTCCATACGCAGATTCTGTTATATGTACCACAATGGGTATATTACATTTACAAAACAGGTCTGTAGATCATTGGATACGCGTGTAGATCTGAAGACCTCCACTTCAGGTATTTCTTGGATAACCGCGAACGTCTTCTATACGCAGATTCTGTTATATGTACCACAATGGGTACATTACATTAATAAAATACGCCTGTAGATCATTGGTTACGCGTGGAGATCTGAAGGCCTTCACTGCCGGTATTTCTTGGTTAACCGCGAACGTCTTCCATACGCAGATGCTGTTATATGTACTACTATGGGTACATTACATTTACAAAACAGGCCTGTAGATCATTGGTTACGCGTGTAGACCTGAAGGCCTTCACTTCAGGAATTTCTTGGATAACCGTGAAGATCTTCCATACGCAGATTCTGTTATATGTACCACAATGGATATATTACATTTACAAAACAGGCCTGTAGATCATTGGTTACGCGTGTAGATCTGAAGGCCTTCACTTCAGGAATTTCTTGGATAACCGTGAAGATCTTTCATACGCAGATTCTGTTATATGTACCACAATGGGTATATTACATTAACAAAACAGGCATGTAGATCATTGGATACGCGTGTAGATCTGAAGACCTCCACTTCAGGTATTTCTTGGATAACCGCGAACGTCTTCGATACGCAGATTCTGTTAAATGTACCACAATGGGTACATTACATTAACAAAATAGGCCTGTAGATCATTGGTTACGCGTGTAGATCTGAAGGCCTTCACTTCCGGTATTTCTTGGATAACCGCGAACGTCTTCCATACGCAGATTCTGTTATATATACTATAATGGAAACATTACATTTACAAAACAGGCCTGTAGATCATTGGTTACGCGTGTAGATCTGAAGACCTCCACTTCAGGTATTTCTTGGATAGCCGCGAACATCCTCCGTACACATATTCTATTCAATGTTTCACAATGTACACATATCATATTCAGAACAGGCCAATATTAATTGAATTTATGTTATTTTTATTTAACACGGTATGATACCGCATAAAAAACTAATTTGGTGTACTTGTAGAAATCGCACACCAATACCAACAGCACAGACAAACAGACGTAACAGCTTGAACATTTTTCTGAAAAATCCATCGCCCAACTCCTCTACCACCATCTGGCGAGCATGTTACACAAAACAATGTTTCGTAAGACATTGTCACCAGAAGGCGCTTGAGTGAACTGACAAACTCGAAGGATTACGACGCTAGCGCCTCTAGTTGTGAAACGCGCAACCAATCAAATTCAAATTGATCGTTGAAGTCATGGTCGATGGTAATTTCTCTGGTGTTACGTCTGTTTGTCTGTGCCAACAGATTTATTTGACAGCAATCCATCGAGTTTTAGACTGGACGAATGAAAATTCTCATGGACGTAATCAGATTTTCATAAGACAAATTTGAAAATTTGAAGGGTATTTTGATTGCCGATTCTCAATAAACTATGATTTGTTCAATGCGCTAATAGTACACAATGAAAACTAGGAACTCTAAAATACGTGTTGCATACAACTTAGTTAGAGTAAGTATATTTTAGGCTGGCGTATAAATTAGATTTGAAAACCAAGCACTACCTACTACGACGGGAATTAGCTCACTACCCTAGAATAAATTTTCAATATGCGCCCAATTCAATTGTTCTTTCATTTCCTTTGAGACTTACTGAAGTTTCGTCCATACATCACTTTATTCTGAAATACCGTGGACCCCCGATAATTTGAACGGTACCTCATTCAAATTAACGGGATTCATTTTTAATTTGAACTTCTGGTTACTCTATTTGCATAAGAAGAACTGGTTTCTGGCCGCTCTCTTTGCTGGTTTGTTTTGATTCTACGTCCCGTTTCACGATGTTTCATTTTTCTTCTCTGGACTCCACGTGCTAAATGACGTTTGAACCATTTTTAATTTGAACGATGTTCAAACCAACGGGGTTCAAATTAAAAAGTGTTCAGATTAAAAGCGGTCATATTACCGGGGGTCCATGGTATAAGCTTCGGCATGTAATAATGCATTCCCCCATGCTAAAACAAAGTTGACCATGATTTATGAGCAATGTCATCCAGTATGCTCGACCCACTGGTATAGATCTAGAGTGGGCTATGTGATAGTGTCAGGACCTGCAGATCAAGAGGTCCACGGTTCGAGGCGCCTAGCAGTTAAAGATATCCAACCAACTTTTTCTTATACGCAACATTGTAAACAAGCCCCATAGTAATGACAACCTGTAATTTTAAAAAGTGATGGAAAAATGAGTCGAATCGAACGGAGCCTTTTTGTTACATCATAGGGTATCTGTTCCTATATCAATAACAATAAGGCAATGCGCATATAAAATGCATTGATATCTCACCCAATAATCAAGAAACATGAGAATAATTATGCTCGGCTCACGTAATTTTTAATTGAAAACAATTTGGTAACTTCAAAAATGAAATTATCATCACATTTTAGAAGTATTTAGCTGAAAAACATCGTCACCACCATGCACCTATTTCAATAACATTCAAGAAAAGTTAATCCTATGCCTGTACCTATATCAATAATACTGTTTCCAACATAAAATACGCACACTATTACTTGTGTGTATACGTAACGATATGATTGCAGTGATGCCGAATTCTACAATGTTTTGTATTTGAGTTGAAATATAATTACGTAATTGCAGTTTTTGTTGTAGTTTTTCAACTTATCAGTTAAATTTTATGTTTGTCGTAGATTATCTTTTCGATATACCTTATTTTACAAACATAAGAGTTGAATTTCACAGTAAAAGTTTATTCAAGCATTTTTGAAATAAAAATCTAGGTCAGCAACCCTTGAGAGTACTGCAAGGCATGTGAACAGTTTGGAATACGGACAAAATAATTTAGACGTTGTTCGAAATAAACCAATATCAAACTATAGGAAATCGCGTTGGTTTTTCAAATATAATTATATGTATAGTATTTAATGTGATGTGCTTTATGTGTTGTGAAGTGAATTTTGCAAGGATACACTTGTGTTAGCTTGATATTGAGTGGAAAACAGATGAATCTACTAGTAGCAATTGAGCAGTGTATCAAACCAACAGTTCAGAGGTAGGAAAATGAAAATAAAAGTGCTTTATAATTTTATCTTTTAATAATTTGATTCTTGTGCACTAAAACATTTCTTCAAAAAATCTTGAATGATATTCCAAACATTCAAGAATGTGTTCCATCCATTATTGTGTACATACGATGTGAGAAATTGTAATTAAATAGATTTTTTATTTGGTTTATCGATGGTTGGGATTAATATACGGGCTGTTATTAATATGGGAACAGATACCCTATATGCTGTAACATTTTTATACTGTGAGTCTAAAGAATCTATCAATGGCTAATCCTTTTATTATGTTGAGGTCAATTGATGCATTCAGACGATATTTTTACGAAAAAGTCTGAAAAAGCACAAATCTCGTTTGATGCACCTCTAAATCTCCATGGATTTGGCTGAAAATTGGTCAGGAGACTCCATTTAAGATAATCATTGAAATAGAAGGGTGGCACTTTGAATCTGAAATACTTTTGAAATGGTGAACAGATCTAATATATATGCATATTCCACGAACGATATCCAGTAGAAGGTGTTTATTTTCGTAATTTGTTCATGACTATGTCAGAGTTAAGTGAAATAAATAAAATATTCAAGGATGATGTGCACTAGTTAATAATCACTAAGTTTACTGACACTATCGGTCTGTGTTGCGACCGGGGAGTAGAATGACACTACTAGTGCGACATCGTTATTTTTTTACGCTGGAGCTGGAGTCCGAGCTGGAGTTAACATTCAATTCGATGTTGGGAATTGAAAATCCATCCATCCAGCAAGAAGGTAATTGGCCAATCTCCGTTCAGTCTGCGTAAAAGATGAATATTCGAAACGCTCCGAAAAAATGGAGAGAACCGTTTACTTAGAATCCATTGAGCTGGCATCACTGCCTATAAGGTCTATACTGCCTGTAACCGCATAGTTGTCCCATATTTGCTGAGTTTCCTATTCATATGGGGCATTTATGCGATTGCAGGCAGTATAGTCCAACGAAAATAATAAAGTGGCGCGTTATTATTGAAGCAATATGTTGATTGGAATCGTAAACGTCAAGGCATTGACGCGGGTTGTTAATATGCCGGGCAGACAACTCATATTGGTTTAGTAGTAATAAATTAAGCAAAAGGTAAGTTCAATAAGAAGCACATGAAGTAAAAC
This sequence comes from Armigeres subalbatus, assembly GCF_024139115.2. Taxonomy (NCBI): domain Eukaryota; kingdom Metazoa; phylum Arthropoda; class Insecta; order Diptera; family Culicidae; genus Armigeres; species Armigeres subalbatus. The sequence goes on from NW_026941804.1 coordinate 86,562, forward strand.
TAGTTTTTATGAATATATCTATTCCAGAAATCAATATAAGCTCTTTTTGGTTAATAAAAGCTTTTAGTTCGGAAATTTATTATTATCAGTGGTTAATTTTAAAAACTTTCTATTTATTGAGTTTTTGCCTTTCTATATACTAAGTATACGGAAAGGCTATAGGACCGCTCCAGAACCGAACTTTTGATATAAGGCTGCGAGACCCATAGTGTTATATACCAGCTGAGTCGAGCTGAGTCGATGAATTGAGGTGATGTCTGTATGTGCATTAGAGTGATTCAAATTTTGACTTTTTCGCTCCCCTATGCTTAAACGATGACATTTGATGTTTTATTAATCCTCCTAAATTTTAGCTAATTTAGATGTAACTAGACTGAGCACGCGCAGTTTCAAGTTTGTATGAAAATTACTATGAAAACAGTCACTTTTGTGGAAAACCGTTCCGCAACGTTGCTCATTAGGTTCTAAAAACATATAAATATGTTGCCAATATAGAAAATTTTGCAATGAAACTGATCGTCTTTGTTGCGAAACGATTCTATGCTTGCAAGATAATTTATTAGAGAAATATTGAATCGTGGTAAATTCAATTTAACACGTAAAAGAATAACATCAATATCAATAATGAGCATTTTTGTTTCATTAATAACTTTGCTTACAAAAGTCAAATCGCTTCGCAACAACATCTGGCCTCTCGCTTAGGAAGTATTCTATGAAAGCATCGTGTCGATTACATTTGAATAGTTAATGGGACGCAACACGGAACAGTTTTTCACTTATGTGGCAATTCCTATAGTAATTTCCATACAAACTTCAAACTGCGTGTGCTCAGTCTAGTTACATCCAAATTAGCTAAAAATTTGGGAGGGTTAATAAAACATCAAATGTCATCGTTTAAGCATAGAGGAGCGAAAAAGTCAAAATTTGAATCAGTCTAATGTGCATATGTAGGTGTACAAAAAATGTAAGACAAACTTTTTTGTATTTAACTTTATCCGATTTTCTCGCAATAAGTTACATTCGACGCAGATTGTGGCCTTGTTAGACTTTTTTTTTCGGAAATTGCTGTAATGCATTGAAATGAATGCTACTAAATGACAAATGGAAGAAATAAGTACTAATGTGTTAATTTGACCTATCTAATGTGTATTTTTTGATGGCATCACCATCGCTAGGTGGATTAATCTGGTTTTTATTATGAAGCCGGCTTTGATCTACAGAACACCCCTTGCTCCATCATTGTCCCCACGCACCACGGTAAGCGCCATATCTCTGACTCATTGATTCGCGTGGTTCATTTTCTGACTAACCGGCTGCGTTATGCGGTTTCCACCGAGCAGAGTAGAGCCTTTCCACCTTTCGGTGCCACTCTGAGACAGTAAATCATTCCACTCGTTCTCGGTTTGATGATTTACGCCAATCCATTTGTCAATTTGAATCATGATGTTAGTCTTTAGGGGCGTAAAAAGTTTTTTTTTATCCGTCGTTATTTTTGTGCGCCACCCCGACGACCGTCAGGTCGACAGCGTCCGTACGAACGGCACTCTTGACGGCTGACTGCAGCTGGAGGTTCACTCCAGGTTGATTAGATTTGCATAAATTCAGACCAAAACTTTACGCAATAAAGACGAAAACTTTTTCCATTTCCTTTACAGACTGGAGAAGCTTAGTGAGGGCGCGTTCGGCTGTTTTATTGGTGCGAACCAAATCAATAGTGCACCCCGTGTGGCTTTTTTTTCGTGGATTAGGATTAATGAAAAATGGTTCGAAGTTACGTTCTCTATGAGGGTGGTGAAATGCACTTCTCTTGTTCCAAATAGATTGATGATGGCAGAAATATGATTGAAACTGAAAATTGAGAAAGTTTCTGGGCCTCTGTGGTGATGTTATTCCGGGAAACAAATGAAGGCAAAACACTCGGAGGCCCACATTTCTAGAGGAACAACGCACAATGCCCATTTTGGAAGGAAAATTTGAATCAATATTTCTTTTTCTTTATTTTTTTATATTTCAGAAATTAATGCATGGAAAATTGGTGATTGTTTGCTCAGTTCGTTGTGCTGAGTTGATTGGTATGGAAACTTACGAGTTTAATTTATTTCATGTAGTACATTGAAGGAGTTGCACGACAACCTTCCAGTACAACTGTGATGTACGTGGTAAAAGGAAAGAGATTCTAAGAAAACGCGGATTAGCCCTTGCTTCCCTTCAGTTTACTTATTTACATTTCATTCTGGAAACGGTTAAGAACAATCCATTGTGCTTGTCAACATGATACAGAAATGTTGAAATCGTAAAATGGCATAAAAGTATAAGCTCTTCGATGCGAAATGGTAAATCAGAATAAGGCTACCTGTCAGCTATGTTCCAGCGAATAAAAACGGAGTTATTGTACTTTGTGGTACCGAAAAAAAATCACATTTCATCGATATTATCGTTCTGTATCTAATTCTAAACTGCTTCGTACTGCTAAGCTTCAACTGTCACTCCGTCCTGGCACGTGTCACATCAAAGAGAACCCACGCCACATTCCGGATTTAACCATTCAAGTGAATAGAAACGTCGCATTTTTATGCTCCGCTCGACGTTAAACAGTTTCCGGTAGTCCGTGCACACGTACGATTACTTACACCAAAGGTTTTGTTTGTGAAACCAATCCATTCGTCAGTTGGATAGAATCGAAGGTGTTGGTCCACTTACCGATACTATGTCCACCATTTTCCGCACAAAGGCACTCGGCCCGGGTAATAGAAGGGAAATGTGATAAAACTGAAAAATTAATCATCCTCTAAGAAGTGATATTTTTGAAGCGTAATTTCACATACCGGTAAAATTGCGTCTGTGAGTAGTTTTATTGCGAGTTTGCTCAGCATTGCACAGGGTGTTCTCCTTTCACTAAATGGTTTAAGCTTGAGTAAGTGACAAAGATCCACATTCTGTGGTTGAAGGGGCAATCTGGCTTTTTTTTCTCTTCCTTAAACCTTTCGGGATAGATGGGTCATAGGGTTAGACAAAAAGTTTGAAATAGGCGAAGTCTTATCGAAATTAAAATGAACCTAGCTTTGCATAATATAATCCAATTTTAATGGAACCGTGTAATCATGTTATTCATGTTCGGTAAAACACAAAACAAAATTTTCAACCGACCCTAAAAACCCGGCATATTTCCGATACCGATGGAGAAATCTGAGAATTATGATATGAAAAGGAAACTAGAAGAGTTTCATCAAATTCCGAAAATTTTATTCAAAAGTATGCATAAATATGTATTTAAATTCGTGCAAGATTATTTTCATCGGATTTTTTAGTGAACATTAACTAAACTAAGCAATTGCCGAACGTTTCGACCTCCTAATACGTTCGGTCATCATCAGCAAATCATTCTGTAAAAAAATTTACTCCTCAAAAGTTTGCCCATCTCAACCTTTTTTTCTAATTCCAGACATTGCACAGTGGGCCACGTCGTGGAATTAGGAGGAAAAAAATATTTTCACCATAATGATATTTTTTTAGGATCAAAGTGTCTTCAGCAAAGTCAAAGCTTATTATTTAAGCTTTATTTTGAAGTTTGTTGCAATAGGGTGGCCCACTACATTTTGAGATAAAATTTTTAACTTCTATATTTCTAATTTTAGCATTGTACGATGTTCTAGAAAGTTGTTACTTATTTAATTTTGAGGCACTTTGCTGAAGAAACCATTTTTGTACGTCGTTTGTATCATTTGTTATGATAATTTTAAATAATTATGTTAGGGAGACCCTAAAAATCAATATTTTGATTGTAACTTTTCAGTTTTAATTTTTATCGAATTGACGTCTTCTACAAAGTTTTAGAGCATAAAAAAATGCACGTTTTGGTTACATAACCAAGTAAATTCATTGGTGGATTGCAGAGATATCACTGTTTTTCTTGAAAAAATCCGTTGTTTTCAAATGCCTGTATTTTTGAATGGGGGAAAAAGGGGGATCCATTTTTCCCTGGGTTAGACAGAGGAAGGGCTAAGGATTGCTCTGCATATTTTGGTATTGGGGAATTTGAGGGAATTTGAGGTTTTTCCATCATTTAAAAAAATGGCTTTATGTACGAGGAAATCAAAATCATCAGTTCTAGAAGTGTTATAAAACCGAAAATTCTGCCCAATCGGTCAAAAGCATAATGTTTATAGTCACCATAACTTCCTTATATATTTCCAGCGCATCTTCACTCAATATACCGATTGGTAGGATAACATGTTCAATAATATCAACGCTTATCAACGTGACAACTTCACTGAACAGACCGTAATCGTAGGTTGTTTACATCACTCGTTCAATCGATTTTACTTTTAAATCGCTAGGGTGGTATGGAAAATTAGGTTTTTCGAGCGTAGTTTTTTTTATTTTACTTTTATCTATTATTAGGGTGGTTCAAAAGTTCGATTTTTCTCCACACCGATCACTCAATTCTGTCCCATGTTCTTAGTGTCCTCCGCGAATTTGAGCGAAATTGGATAACAACTGATTTAGCACGAGCTGTTTCAAGTTTGCATGGGAATTAGTATGGGGAAGTGGATTTTTCATCCTACTGATTATGGCGCTTCCCCATACAGCGAAAAAAGAACCCACATGGCCAAAATCGCATGTTGATTAATCGTTCCAATAATTAGTTATCGGTTTTAATCCAGCTTGCGAATCTTTGGTTATGGTTATTGAACTTCTTCTTTTGTCAGTGCTATCTTTCGCGCCAAGAGCAGCAATGTTGCCTGTGAAGTAGTTTCGCGATAAGCTCCAAAGAACTACAACATAAATTAAAATCGATTATTAAATATTCGAACGATTTTCCAAGTTATAATCAGTATGATGAAAAGTTAACTTTGCTAATACTAATTCCCATGTAAATTTGAAACGGCTTGTGCTAAATCAATTCGCGGAGGACACTCAGAACATGGGACAGAATTGAGTGATCGGTGTGGAGAAAAATAGAATTTTTGAACCACCCTAATATATATCTAGATAAAAATTAAATAAAAAATACACTAAAAAAACCTAATTTTCCGTACCACCCTAGCGATTTAAAAGTAAAATCGATTGAACGAGTGATGTATACAACCTACGATTACGGTCTGTTCAGTGAAGTTGTCACATTGATAAGCGTTGATATTATTGAACATGTTATCCTACCAATCGGTATATTGAGTGAAGATGCGCTGGAAATATATAAGGAAGTTATGGTTACTATAAACATTTTGTTTTTGACGAATTAAGTGGAATTTTCGGTTTTATAACACTTCTAGAACTGATGATTTTGATTTCTCGTACATAAAGCCATTTTTCAAATGATGGAAAACCTCAAATTCCCTCAAATTCTAATACCAAAATATGCAGAGCAATCCTTAGTCCTTCCTCTGTTCTAACCCAGGGAAAAATTGATCCCCCTTTTCCCCCATTCAAAAATACAAGCATTAGAAAACAACGGATTTTTTCAAGAAAAACAGTGATATCTCTGCAATCCACCAATGAATTTACTTGGTTATGTAACCAAACGTGCATTTTTATGCTCTAAAACTTTGTAGAAGACGTCAATTCAATAAACATTAAAACTAAAAAGTTACAATCAAAATATTAATTTTTAGGTCATACTAACATAATTATTTAAAATTATCATAACAAATGATACAAACGACGTACAAAAATGGTTTCTTCAGCAAAGTGCCTCAAAATTAAATAAGGAACAACTTTCTAGAACATCGTACAATGCTAAAATTAGAAATATAGAAGTTAAAAATTTTATCTCAAAATGTAGTGGGCCACCCTATTGCAACAAACTTCAAAATAAAGCTTAAATAATAAGCTTTGACTTTGCTGAAGACACTTTGATCCTAAAATATTATTATTATGGTGAAAATAATTTTTTCCTCCTAATTTTACGACGTGGCCCAATGTGCATTGCCCAGAGTTTTAGATTGGCTATGTTAAATCACAGAAGAGGGCTCCCCAGCAAAATTGATCATCAGGATGTTGAATTTGCAGGAAAAATATTGGAGGTCAAGTCTGGCTGTAGACCCAGATATCAGAAACCTTGGAAAGATTCCGCATGAAAATGAATCTGCAATTTTCGAATCCTATACCACATTGCTTGATATTTCCGAACACTCAATCATCCATAATGTTAAGCCAGAGCGCAATTTCCAAAAATACGAGACGCTCGAGGTTATCCAAAATTTTCTAGAATTCAGTTCAACACATTTTTTTTTACCTGGTTCTCAAAGAAATGTTAAACTTTTACCGGGATTCGCACAGCCGTGTCTCAGCCATCAACGTAACCGAGAACATATGCATTTGCTTGCATGAGTCAATATACTGAATATATTGAGTTTTAGAACACCGACCTATGGTGGCACTATGGGTCATCCCCATGTTCGGGTCTTCATTTCGTTGCTATTAGTGATAATAACCCTTTAAGAAAAGAAAGCGTGGATAGCAAAAATGGGGTCGATTGCGGTTCCTGGACGTCAGTGGTGATGCTAAAAATTTATTCCAAATGGTGGCGACTTAGTAGAAAATAATCGAGTGGCCACCCGAGCAAAGTCTGAAAACATAAAGAGAGCATATAGAAAACATATTTTGATATAGATATCAAATTGAAATCAAAATTTATTTTCAAATATGAATCATCATGACTGATTACATATTTTGATCTCATTTTGCTGTTGATTTCTAAATTATATGATCTGACATCAAACTGTGTTCTTATTTTGTTATTGGAACCAATAACAAAATTAGTTTTTGATTTGCTCTCATCGATAGCAGGGATAGTTTTCGATTTGATATCACAGTAAGATTTTTCTGCTATAGATTTTGATCTTTCAACCGTTAAAACGACCAAAAGGATATAACTCAGGTTATCAAAATTAGGCGATTTCACAACAACAAAATTAGTTATCGATTTGCTCTCAAGCTTTGCTCGGGCAGCGGACAGCAGCAGCCATCAATTTAAATTCTTACGTTTGATTGCTGTGAGTGATTAGAAAGTCGAATTGGTTCTTTTCAGGACCAACATTCTATGAAAAGAATTAATTGATTGCAAAAAATGGCGATTCTAAAAGAAAGAAAGTTGCCGTCCATAGCAAAATCGCAAGCGCTCGTCAGAGGGAGACGCTGCAAAAAAAATATTCGCTTGTGTGGCGTCAATCACGTTTCACGCCAAACCATCGAATTGCTGACGTTGATGTCAATTAGCAGTCAAGTGTGGTTTTTTAATGGAACCTACACACGGTCAAGCAGTTTGACCAACATTGACTCCACCTCTTGTTTATTCAAACATCCATCAAGTTTCACCAACAGCGACACGAACAATCAATTTATTCGACCAACAATATCACACACGAACGACCGAAGCATCAACTCAAGCACCCACCATCAAAAAATATATGGGGTTTGTGCAACTTCACTAAATGCTCAAACATGCTCGGCGAACCTTGACTCCACCCCCGACAACTCAAACCAAAATCAAACCGTTTTAATTTTTTCCAACCGAGCCGCCAACTGTTAAATTGTTGTTCGAACAACTTCACACGTTCAAACAAAGCTGCAACCGAAGCGTTTTCTTGGGGGCGGAGTCAATGTTCGTCAAACTGCTTGACTGGTGTGTAAGTTGCCTAAGATTCAGATTTGGTTTCTTGTTGTGATTGGAAAAGTTCATTATTTAAAAAAAATCGGTTCTTTTCCGAACTATCATTTTACAGAAGAGAAGATTGAGCCGAAACGATTTTTTCTCCAAAGTGCAAATCATATTTGCTTGACGATGGTAGAAATTTGCCGTCGGTAGCATTATGCAACGTACACACCAGTCAAGCAGTTTGACGAACATTGACTCCGCCCCCAAGAAAACGCTTCGGTTGCTGCTTTGTTTGAACGTGTGTGAAGTTGTTCGAACAACCATTTGACAGTTGGCGGCTCGGTTGGAAAAAATTAAAACGGTTTGATTTTGGATTGAGTAGTCGGGGGCGGAGTCAAGGTTCGCCGAACATGTTTCAGCATTTGTAGTAACGTTGCACAAACCCCCATATATTATTTGATGGTTGGTGCTCAAGTTGGCGCTTCGGTCGTTCGTGTGTGATATTGTTGGTCGAATAAATTGATTGTTCGTGCCGCTGTTGGTAAAACTTGATGGATGTTTGAACAAACTAGAGGGGGAGTCAATGTGGCTGACGTTGGCATAAATAGCAAACAAGTGAAATTTTCATTCAAGAATCTGACTTTGGTTTTGTTACTATAAGTGATTGGAAATGAGCATTATTAATGAGACAGTTCGATCGCAAAGATCGACTAAATAGCGTTCACAGCAGCATTAGATTGACGCTCAAACATATTCAGAATTACAAAATTGAATATTTTACACATTATTTAACCCTACGTCCAATTGGCGGTAAGCCTGCTGAAATGTTTAGCGATGAACGGATAGATCGTTCAGGACTTGGATGATCGATTAGATTGCATATTTTAAACTATGTGGGATTATTATCATCGGCTTTTTTCGGTGAACATTATTCAAACTGAGGAAATTACCAAAAGCAGAGAGCTGATGGAAGTAGATTTTCTCTATAGCATAATCCGCTGATGATGACCGAACATATTAGTAAGTCGAAACGTGCGGTACTTTGTTCAGTTTGATTAATGTTCACCGAAAAAATCCGATGAAAATAATCTTACATGATTAGAAGCGGTGATGATCTCTTGACATATTTTAAACTACACGACGTTTTGGAGAACACAAAAACTCTATATTAGTTTATAAAAGAGATGAGTGTTTGTTTATGGGGTTTCATCACCGCGAGACGCTTGTTGTTTGATCCACTCGAAACGGCTTTTCAGCTTCTAAACCATTTCATTCTTTTCGTTTGCATACGAGAACTTTTTTCAAATAGGGGGGTCCCGTAGCGTAGTTGGCTGTACGTTCGCCTTATAAGCGAATGGTCATGGGTTCGATTCCCAGCCCCTCCACCAAACCCTCATCAGTCGCCGGATCCGCAGCCCATACGATGTCGTTCTGTGGTACGCGCCTTACCGTCAGGGCTGCCTGATGACGACTGACAACTTGTTCTTCTCGGAGGCACTCCTCCAACGTTACCCGGATAAATGGCAACCGAATAATGCAATGTTAAGAACACAGAGTGCCTATCAAATAATTATACGAATAAAAAAAACTTTTTTCAAATTTTTCACTTTGAGTAGTTCGTCTCTCAATTTAGAAAAAAAAATCTAACTAGAGATTTAAACGCCGGAAATCATCGTAATAACCCCTAAACGGAAGCTTTTGGTATGCTCTATAAGTCTGGTGAACATTGCTATTCGATCCGTTCACGTTTTGACCTTAAACATGGTCAATTGGTGATTTTCATTGTTTTTAAGTGCATAAAAACATTGTTTCCACTAGAAGTCGTAGTTCTACATTTTTTTTAAATTTATTACAAATCAATGCTAATTATATTATATAAATTTTCCCCTTTTTTCCCTGGATATTTGTGTGATATAATTTCCAATGTGCGGCTTTCCTTCAATACTTAAAATTCAAAAGCTGAACCCTTGAATTTGCACGTTAGGATTTCTTCAAATAAAGCTTGATCCACTTAGTATTTGGCCGTTTTTTTTTTCAATTACTGCGGCGCCTCTGGTAGAATACATCACATCGTTGCCGAAGGTTTGTTTAATTTATGGTGAAAGTTACATCAGTATTGATGCTCACGTTCTAAAGTTATCGAAAATGGAACGCGAGAGATGGGAACAAATTTTGCACACTCGCGTTGGAAATCCAACATGGTCAGGAGGAATGATTTCAAAGTATCTAAAATTACCGAAATTAAAAACTGTCAAACGTTATCGGGAAACACTTTTGCTGGATCGCGTGTAACAAAACACCGTAGAAATAGAACATACGACCAGAAACTACAAGAGAAAGTCTCCAGAGCAGTTCGGAACAATTCTGGGATTTCCTTGCGTGATGTAGCGAAAAGGTTCAGCGCCGTATAGCACAGCTCAAAAAATCTGTCGGCGCGAAAGTTTCAAGTCGAATGATGTCAACAACCATCCCAACAGGAACCTGATTGCCAAACATTGCGCAAGAATGCTGGTCGAGCAAGTTCTGTCAAAATACAATTGATGCATTTTCATGGGTGATGAAATTAATATTAAAATGGACTTTCAATTCCCGGGACACAAGTTTTACCCTGCCAAACGGAAGGGTAATGCCCCAGGAAAATTCAAATATGTGTATTAGGGTGGCTCAAATTAGTATGGGGAAAACTTTTTTCAATTTTTTTGATGGGCCGCCTTCTTATTCGGTTCTATTTGATGTCCTGATGCTCTGGACAAAATTTCAGCCAAATCGGTCAACGTTTGGGCGGTGCTAAACTCGTTGGAAGTTTATATGGAAAAATGTATGCAGAAACATCCAAAAACAATGAATTGCAGTTGGACGGCACAACTTACGATGAAGAACTATGATAATCATTCAGATCTTGAAGAATTTAATACAGAATGTTATGCAGAAAACCGCGAGAAGATTAGAGTTTTCCCGGCTAAGTTATTTGCATTTCTCTGTAGTGGGGTTTAAGCAAATTTCGTTTCTTTTACCTTTGAAAAGAATTAAATTCACCCCTACAGCACCCCAGTAAAATGCTAATATCTTTGCCTAACAAACTCTAATCTTCTTGCGGTTTCAAGCATAACATTCTGTATTTAATTCTACAAGAACTGAATGAGGATCATTGTTCTTGATCATAAATTGTGCGGTCCAACTGCAAATTACTGTTTTTGGATGTTTCTGCATGCATTTTTCCATATAAACTTCCAACGAGTTTAGCACTGCCCAAACGTTGACCGATTTGGCTGAAATTTTGTCCAGAGCATCAGGGCATCAAATAGAACCGAATAAGAAGGCGGCCCATCAAAAAATTTGAAAAAGTGTTTTCTGAGCCACCCTAATGTATATGCAGGCAAGATTGCTCACAAATTGATGGTATGTCAAAGCATCTGCAGTTGTGGAAAGAAAACTAAAGTTTTCGTCACTGGAGCGACCATAAATGGGCAAATATACAAGAAGTGTCTTCAGAAGCGATTGTTGCCATCCATTGAATCACACGACTGTCCGGTGTTGCTTTGGCCTTACAATAAGCTGTCATGACAGACGGGATGTAATGGAATGGTATGAACCGAATGATAATGACGTTATTGAAAAAACTATCAACCCACTAAAATGCCCAAATTTTCGTCCCAAAGAAAAATATTAGGCAATTATAAGAGGGAAACTTAAAAAATGGTGCTAAACGATCAGAAAACCATCTTATATGATGAAGTGATGTGAAAAAATGGCAGATCAAGTTGACCGTTCTACTGTGCAAAAAATAACAAGTGGTATTGAGAGAAAAGTCCGAGAATTCATCCGAAATGCTAATGAATAATTTTTCGATATTTTTTCCTTCAAAGTTTACTAAATAACCTGTATAATAAAACCTGAACCACCTTTTTTATCTACTTTTCCGGCAAAGAAATGTCTAATTTCGTGCGGCCAAATACTAAGTGGATCAATTTAAGTTGTTGGAACAAAAAAGCTTTGGTTTCACTTGTTACTACGAAGCGCTCAATGGTAAAAACATACAGACATATGGTAATGAATTAAATTTGGATGTCGTTTTTTGTAAGCATCAAATATCATATGATTTGATTTATGTTTTGTTCGAGTTGTGATGCTGGGCTGACCGGTAGAATTTTCGATTCTTTTTGAAAACATGAAGAGGTCTGTGAGCAGATCGCATGTATTGAATTCCATTACGTATTGGCGAACAAACTAACTTGTGAAAGTAATGTGTAAAATTTTATCAGCTCCATAAACCTGCTGGGATGCTTAGCAATGCACACACTTAATTTTTTTTACCGGGATCTCAGCAAAATGTTGAACTTTTACCGAGAATCGCACAGCCGTGCCCCAGCAAACATGTTTTTTTGCCGAGATTTCTGTCAAAATTGCTGATAATCAGCAAATAATTTGCCGAAAATCAGCTAACAAACGCTATTTTTGCCGGAATATCAGTTTTTTATTTTGCTGGCGCACGGCTGTGCGGATTTTTGCCGAGCTGCAGAAATAAAAACTGAGTGTGCACGGAAATATAATTTAGAACTTGGGTCTTGGGATCAGTTAGACCGCACATTCTGAACCCCAGGATGTTATTGAGACATTTAAATAGTTTACGTTTATTCAAAACTCGATAATTTTATGTCTTGCGGTCTCGTACATGGAAATTCTCGAAAAGAATACTCAATGTTTCTGTTAGAGAAAATCGAGTAGTAATGAATAAACAATTGTTTAATGAATTTCTCCATTGGAGAATTCGACAGGAGTTCACGAAGAAAATCTGTGAGTAATTTGCGGACGAAACTTCTAGAAGAAAAGCAAAGTAATTTCCGTCGGAAATCCTGAAGATATTCTTTATAAGTTTTTGGATAATAATTTGAAAAAATAAATAAATATGAAAAATTGATGAAGAAGGAGATGGAACTAAAACTGGGGCCTGACTTTCTTTAGATAACTCGCTTACTTTTGTTGATTTCTTGATAAAGTTGAGACAATGTTTTTTAACTTGGATCAAAAGACAGCTGCTACAGCTAAAGCTATGCTGAAACACAGAAGTGATTTCAAAGGTGGATTTGGTTTAAACGTGTTTTAATCAATTTTATTGAAGTCAACTGGATCATGAAGAACCCATCGGTCTCGTGCATTGTGCCCGAACAAAACGCATGAGATCTACTTAAACTGAAAAGTAGTTGATTCTGCTTTCTCGGTTTCATTTCCGCATCCTTACAAATCCGAGAACCCCCCTCAACCAAAAATAATATGTATATATGAACAGAAGGTGTCAACCGGCTTTGTGTTGAACAAACCATCTCGACGCCCACCGAATCGTGCCCGGCAGGAAGTTTAAGACGATGAGCTTGGTGTATAGCAATAGAACTATGCCGTTTCTGACGAGGGATTTACGCGCCATCCATCAGTCCGATACGATGGAGAAGGTGAAGAACGCTCTAACACACCGACAGTACCGGCGCCAGCTGGGTGATGGAAAGAAAGCTCTCAGCTTGAGTGAGTACAAGAGATTAACAAAAGTTAAACTGTGGCTTATAATTGCTAGGATAATAAATTGAAAGATTGCGCTGAAGATTGTGAAGTTTGGAGCCATAATTATTATGATGAGATGTCTTGTCAAGGGTGGTGTTGGCAGTTGCGAAGTGTTATTTATTTTCAACATAGTTTCAACAAGGATTCAACTAAGTGTTGACATATGATTTGCGATTTGTTTGTTCTCGGGCTTCGAATGGTAATGAAGCAAGGTGGAGTGCGCTAATCATCCCAAGTATTGCAAAGTTATGTATAATGGCTTGCCGAGCATACGGAGTTTCCAATGCATTCATTGTCATACGTAATTCCACATCATGCTACAATTCACAAAGCTAGCTTTTTTCCTCCTTATTAGCGTAATTTTATAATTATTTTAATTTCATCACGTACGAAATAAAGTTAGCTGGTAGCATCTCAATAATATTGATAATATTCATATTACAAAATAATTGTGATGACTGTTACAGGCAAGGCGTTTAATTGCCGTTGAAAACCGCAAAAAAAAAAACAAGCAACAAAAGATACTAGCGATGATGCATTTATTCCTACCCAAAGATGATAAAGACAATGTTCCGTTCAATTTTATCTACAAAATATGGGATCCATCTGCGTTACAATTTTCGTAATTTTCTCGAGAATCAATAAAGGAGATACATTTTTATTATTACTTATCCGTTTCCATACGCATGGGCTAAGAAGAAATGTTCTGATGTGGAGGTGTTACGGCAAATGAACGTTGCTTCTACTGGTTTTAGAGCCTATGACGGAAATTAGGGTTACGGCAGATATTTCCGTCCGTGAACCGTATTTCAAAGACAAAACTGAAATCATATCAACACATATTGTGCTTTCGTCTGAATATTGACAGCGAAAAGATTTTTTTTCTAAGACTTTCAAAAACTGTCTTCCTTTGTTGACGCGTGGCAGGGGATCCTTGTCTTATTCTGTTGCAGTTTGGGACAATCACTTCAAATTAATCTTTGAGGCCATTTGTTTATTAAATCCATTTTTTCTCTTTCACAACTAAATTAGTATTATAATATTATTAATGCATTTCATTCTAAACAGACTTCATTTGCATTAAAGACAATGCCACAGTTTTACTTTTCTGCACTTTATTCAATACTGGCCGAAATAATTACAATGTTGTTCCCTGTAATGCAATTCTTTAATTTTATGCTCTGTATTATGTAGTAACAATTCCACCCAATTTGTAAAATAAACGCCATTGGCCATGACTGTGTTGTGACAACTGCCGTTGAGTGTACTCTACTGTAAACGGACATCAATGATAAAAGGTAAAAAAAATGCTTTCAATAGGCAGCTTGGTAGCTACCGGGCCGAAGACACATCAGCAACATACCACGATTAAATGTAAATCAATTATTCCCATCATTTTTATTGAATTAATTGCTGACAATTGAACGACCAACCCATGTAGCAATTCGATTGTTTGACAACAAAGTGTGGATACCAACATTTCCAAAAATGTTTGATTGTGAATAATTACGGTACCTGGTATTAAAATGTAAACTAATTCGTTGGAATCGAATGGAATACTTTGTTTATGTTGATTTCATTGTTAGAAGATGAACATCGCATCATCCAAAATTCATAACAAAATGAAATTCTTTCACATAAAAACTCTTTCGAGAACTGGAACTCAAGTCATCGGTATTATAAACTCGTTGTGGAAACTGGCAACGTCAATTTATTAAATGGACATACTAACTGATCGCTAACCTACCGTACAATTACGTTGTTAGTGGTAACATTGCATCCTTGCCTGCAGTTTCACGAACGTAATCCAAAGTGGTCAACCATCTTCGTTAGATATTCACTTACCTGTCCTTGTCGAATGTTCAATTATGAAACTGTAATGGACGCTTTCGGAGACAAATATCCGGCTGACAGAATTAAGCATTGCAGCGAGGCCAATATGAATCATAAATTAACCCAAAAATCAGTAACGAGTGGCACGACTGGCTGGAATGCGCGCACATTCGTTGACCTCGATGGATGTGCAAGCCATTTCGGTACCGTGGCAAATGTTCAACGAGGTTTGATTAGTTTTTGCTAATCAAACTACCAACGTGGCCGAATTATTTGCCTGGACATGTTTCGAGTTGGGTCAATATTGAATGGAGTCAAATATGATGAACGAATGGTTAGATTTTTTGTGGGAATGTGGTCAGTGGTTTTGTGATTATGAACATTTGATTAAGAACCTCTTTTCGTGTCACATGTGGACAGGACATGCCCACATGTTCATGCTTTTCTATGCAATCCAACATCATAGGAAATTAATACTTCGTGATGCTCTTTTAAAAAATGATGCATGATGTACAGCGATAATGTAATTAATTATCCAATTATGATATTTTTGCGTTTCTCGTAGAACAAAGTTGTACCGAAAGACTAAATGATCACTCCTAATCGAAATATTGATAGGCGGCCCGAAGACCCATAGTGTTATATAACGATCGACTCAGCTCGTCGAACTGAGGTGATGTTTGTATGTGTGTATGTATACAAACATTGTAGACACAGGTTTCATTTGACGGGGAATCCTGTCCCATTGTTTTCTATTGAAAATTGAACAGATTGGACTATGGGATAAGAAGATATCGTAAAAACACTATTTTTGTATGCTTGTATGCCGTAAACAATCGAAAGGAGTTCAGTGAAATTTCCGGGGAGTTCTCGAAGTAATTCATGAAGAGTTGTTGGAGGTGTTTCTGGAGGAACTCCAAGGACAATTTTAAGAAAAAATCTCCAAGGAAAAGCTGGCACACATTCTATAGGATTAACCGTGAAAAATCTAAATAATTCCCAAGTAAGTAAGTAATTGGAATTTCTGGTTCTCAGAGAAATTTTTAAAGGGAATTTGGAGGAATTGCTTCAGAAACTTTTGAAAGAGCTCCTGCAGGAATCTCCAGAGGAATTACCTGAGGGACTTCCGGACGAACTCTTGGAGAAACTTCCGAAGGAATTCTTGAAGAAACTTCCTGAAGAATTTTGATGGAACTTTTGTAGGTATTCCGGGAAAAATTATTGGAGAAACTGTCCGAGGAGTTCTTGGAGAAGCTTCCTAAAGAATTCCTGCAGCAACTTCTCAACTAATTTTTAGTGAAATCTACGGAAGAATTTCTGGGCTAACTTTCAGAGGAATTTTGGGAGGAAATCCTGGAGGAGCAAACGGATGAAATTCTTGGAAGAACCTACGGAGGAATTTCTGGGGGATTTTCGAAGAAATTCCGGATGAATTCCATGAGAACTTCTGGATGAATTCCATGAGAACTTTCAGATAATTCCATGAGGACTTTCTTGGTGAATTTCAAGAGGAATTTGCGGATGAATTCCAGGAGGAGTTTCAGGAGGAACTTCCAGATGAGTTCCTGGAGGAAATTCTGGAGGAATTCCTGGAGGAACTTCCGGAGGAATTCCTGGAGGAACTTCCGGAGGAATTCCTGGAGGAACTTTCGGAGGAATTCCTGGAGGAACTTCCGGAGGAATTCCTGGAGGAACTTCCGGAGGAATTCCTGGAGGAACTTCCGGAGGAATTGCTGGAGGAACTTGCGGAGGAATTCCTGGAGGAACTTCCGGAGGAATTCGTGGAGGAACTTTCGGAGGAAATCCTGGAGAAACTTCCGTGAGGATTCATACAGGAGCTTCCGGAGAAATTCCTGGAAGAACTTCCTGAGGATTTCCCGGAGCAATTTCTGGAGGAACTTCCGGAGGAATTCCTGGAGGAACTTCCGGAGGAATTCCTGGAGCAACTTTCGGAGGATTTTCGGGAGGATCTTCCGGACTAAATCGTAGAGGAACTTCCGGAGGAATTGCTGGAGTGCTTTCCGGAGGAATTCCTGGAGAAACTTGCTGAAGGAACTACCGGAGGGATATCTGAAAGAATGTCCAAAGGTATTTATTGATGAAATTCCCAACGAACTTGCGGAGGAACTCCCTTTGGGATTCGATGTTGAACTTCCGAAGAAATTTAAAAGAATTTTCGACGCTTGAAATAAGTTCACGCCGACCCACGCCGCTGCTGGCTGAAAATGATCTATCATGCCGCCACCGGTAAAATTTCATTCGGCGCACAGGTCTAAGTATACAAAGGATACACTGTGCCCAGAGATTCGAGAATGTATCCCGCCCGAAAATATTCTACACCGGACCGAGAATAGAACTCGCCATCTCCGGATTGGCAATCCTACGCTAGGCTAACTGGAGACGCCATGAACAAATACTTATTATGAAAGTAATTTTCTCTATCGTGACAATAATTGTCCTTAATTGATTATTATTTGTAGCAATTTACTTTGTAGTTTTTATCAAACTGCCGTAATTGTTAAATTACTTTAAGTCATTTCTATGTTTATTGGCCACAGCCTTGGTCATTGCCGTTTGATGTCCGCTGCTGACCCATCCACTTTAATGGTGAAGATGATATAAATTATAAAAAAGAAACAAATTTGAGAATTGCGGCTCGACAAAGTGCTACACACGACAGAGCCTACCAAATAAATAAACTGGTTTAAAAAACGTAGACTCGTAAATCCTTGTAATCGTAATCCATCGAGTAGAGTAGGGCATTACATTTCTTGTATTCAGCCAATACACAAACGTGAAGGTTTGGACAATAATTGTTCATTTATTTTTCAATCATGAGTTGCATAATTAATAGTTGATCATAATAACCTTTGCAGAATCTGAGACATCATCTCCGTCTTCTCAAAAGTGTAGTGACTGAAACATGGAACATATAAGAAAAAATAAACAATTAGCCATGCCTTTCCTCTTGAACATTATGCTGTCAATTAACATCCAAACTTATTCTAATAATTGACCATGACCGGTGACGATACAATTCTCGTTGAGCTAGGAAAATTATCCAACAATTGTCGCATGAATTAGTCACGCAAATAGCGAACCAATTTGTAAAACAATCGAGTGCTGCTCGTATTTTTCCATTCCAGGCTTGGCGGGCATGGGACCGGAGCTATCAGAGCCTTTTTCTATCGTGGCGTGACATTTACAGTAATTATAGCCACACGCTATCCTTCCGTTTCGATTGGAGTCAGTATCCTTACGATGTAAAGCTGTACATATAGAAAGCTTCCTACATGACTGCATGCAATCTCTGGACAGGTATTTTTCCTTTCCCGTCAAGAATCTTACTCGCTATGCTTGTTGTTGCCGTTTAGCACATGTGAAGGTGAGCCAACGAACGGTTTCTCCACATCCTATCTACACCAGGAACGCTCAAATGGAATTTAAAAATCAAATCAAAATTTCATGGATTGTTCAAAAGAACATAAAGCAGCTTATGGTTGATGGTGTTTCAGAGATAATTGCGGCCCTCGTTTTAATCCCACCTAGACTGCCTATGATCGCATATCAGTCCCATCTTTGCTGGATTTCCTATTCATATAGGTCAAATATGCGATCATGGGCAGTATATTGACCAGTTCTCACCGGTAAGTACTAGCCGGAATTCATTGTAAGCTGGATTCCTATAACCTGTCACTTGGATAAATATGTACAATGTTGTTTTTTTCACACGGGAACATCCATCGCAGCTAATAGCCGTTCATCACCGTCGGAACACCCACCCGATGATATTCTGGCATCAACTATGTATGGGTACTAATTGGCACCATTTTCTGCGGTGTCAGCTGGAAAAATTGATCAAATATTGATGGCGGGTAATTGAACGAAATTATATCTATACTCGGTGGATTCGTTCGATGGGACTTCTTGACTGGACGATTCAATTAGGACGTCGGTTTTCAAACATTGATACTTTGGTATCAGGTGGATTCATATTTAGAAGTTGAAATTCACCATTTCTGTGTTTTGAGCACTCCTAATGGCATGTAGGGTCAACGTAAACGATATCCATCCTGGGTGGCGTTGAGAGTGACGATCTTTCTGTCGTATATAGATTTGGTGGAACATTTCCTTATATCTTGGAAACTCCCACATGGAATTGACGAAATCGTAGAAGAACTCCAGGAAGTGATGTCAATTGATCTGGACCTTTGAGCAGCACTGAATTAAATGAAATCCCGTTTACAGCCGCTCTTGCATCCCATATCATTCTAACCTTGTCCGGTTTGCGGGAATTTCTCCTGCTCCTAATGGTAAATGCCATATACGACGCATGTCAGCGCTAGCCAGTTCTGCATCAGTTGCGCGATGAGCGTAGCCTTTGAGCTGGTAATCTTCCAGTTGTTGCTGTAATTATTTCTTTAATTCTGGATTACGGTTCATACGTTTTTCTAAACACTCAAGACGCCTAAGTGCCATGCTATAGCTATCAGGAAGCTCTAGGTGGTCGAACTTCCACAGAAGGCCGGTCTCGAAATGGTCGCCTATCCGGACAGTTGACTCCTCTAGTATTCGTTGTGTACGCTTCTCTTCATCTGACACAAGTGGTGCTACTGGCTTCGTTCCAACTTCGTCCGTGGTGAAGAAATCTTTGACGAGATCGTGCAGCGTTTGATCGGCGACACATCCACAGGCATGGTAGTTGATCCATCACCATATATACACTAACCTGATCTTGTTTTCACAGCCACTGGTTCTCGCGTCTTCAATGGGACCATCAACTCCAGGCTGTTAACTCCGATCAGTAGTTTTGGAACTGCTTTGGTGTAGCCCGCCACCGGCAGTCCCTTGAGATGGCCGTACTGCTTCGACAACTGATCGTACGAAAGTGTTTGCGTAGGTAACGATAGCTCCTTAACGGTTTGAACTTCTTCCAGTGAATACTTTCTCCCATCAGTCGACGAAACGATTAGCGATATCTGCTTCGAATCGTTCTCCGTTCTAGTCATATTCCCAGTCCACAGCAAACATAGTGGCGCCTTAACACCATTAACACCAAGTTTCTTCGCCAGGCTATCCTCAATAAGTGTCAAGGACGACCCATCGTCGAGAAAGGCGATGGTATTCACTTTCCCTTCTGGTCCATGCAAGGTAACCGGCACATTCCTAAAGAGCAGGGACTGTTTCACTTGTCAGTGAGTCTGGTTCTCCGCAACATTCATCACTGATAGTGTCTTCACATCCGAATTGCCGCGCGACGAGTGTAGCAGTGGATGATGGCGAAAATCGCAACCATTTGTACCGCATGTGCTGGTTTTCCTACAACTTCTTCTGTCGTGAGAGTTCAAACAATTTCTGCAAAGTGCACTGGATTGTACAAACTTCCAACGTCCATCCACCGAGAGAGATTTGAAGGCTTGCCATTCCTGGATACGATGACCAATTTTCTTGCAAGCCAGACACGCCTTGGCTTCCACCGCGTTGATTTCGATTCTGATTTTAGGTTCACTGTGGTGCGCAATGATACTTCCTCTTGCCCTAGAATTGTTCTTAGTTGGAGCACTAGGTCTTACAGTGCTGCTGGCGTACACGGTCACTTTGCTCACTGCTTTCACTACACTGGACATAAAACTTCCAAACGTTTTTAGATTAACTTCAAAAATCCCTGGAGATATGAGCCCCATTCCATTTGTAGAAGTGGTGGTAGTTTGGCAACGAGTTCCGCGAGGAGTAGAAGGGTTTGACAGGTGTGAAAATTGACCAGCAACTTCAGGTGGTCGCATAGACTCTGTATAGACATTCAAAGTCAATCGATTGAAATCTGTCCACCTTTGGGGATGGCGCTGAACGCACTTTTTCTAAAAGAGCTGAGATGAGCAACTCAGGCCTTCCATACAGCAAATGGATAATGTGTGGTACAGATTCTGGTAAAAGCAAACAGCATCGTATGCAGCACCTTTCAGACTGCGCTGAAGGCGACACAGGTTTTGGGTACTAGAGTACCCACAAGCAATTGTAGTGTTCATAAAACTGCCAATGAATACTGGCCAATCGGCTGGATTTCCGGAAAAGGGGGGTAGATCGCGTGGCATGACTTGCCTGTTGGCTAACTGCGAGGGGGAAGAGGCAAAAGTGGCTATATTTGCATTGAGCAATGGTGATTGAGAAAGCGAGAAGGCAATACTACCAAATTACTTTATGAGATGTTGGATATTTTCTTCGTTACTACACTGCAGCGTATTTGATTGTAAAGAAAGATTACCTGGCTGGTGGCACGGGAAATAATACTTCTCTATGGTAAGCAGCAGCCTTTGGCATTGAATGCCCTATGAGGAACAGACGGTGGTGCCTTCCCCCTTGGGGGGTGCCGACTCAGGAAATTGGGATGACTCCGGTACAGATGCTAGTTCTGGGAGAAAGGTCCACCGCACAGGATATGTCGATAGACCGTATGGTGTCAAGACTAGTGGGGGCGCCGATACAAGTCCAGATACCGTCGCAAGTTCGGACGAACATGGAGGAGCCTGGAGTGTCCAGAGGGACACTTAGGATACTGATGGCAATGGAATAGGTTTTTGTCCGGAAATAGCTGATGGCCCAGAAGAAGCAAAATTTGACATCGAGACCAGCGTATACACTGGCGCTTGGTATGGTATTGCTGGCAAGTTGGCTGTTTCTGCTTGTTTTGTCGAAGTAAGTTGCTGATCGGTGAGGGGGACATTTCCTGGGGTAGACTGCGCTAATGGTACTGCCTTTGCGATCCTGTTGAAAATAATACCTCCAGCAGCATTTTGACTTATCGCACAAATTTAAAATGGCGTCTTGATCAAAGGTCGTCTAGTGGGAATGGACTGTCTTGTGACGGAAGTAATAATTGAGAATTTTACAAATAGGCGGCAAATTGGCTGATCTTTGGTTACGTATGTAGACCCAAAGGCCTTAATTCCAGGGTTTTCTTGGATGACCTAAAACATATTCTGTGAACACATTCTATTACAGGCCGGACTCGATTATCCGGAGGCTCGATTATCCGGAGGCTCGATTAACCGGAGGCTCGATTATCCGGGGCTCGATTATCCAGAGTAATGTATTTTCTCATCTTATAAAAATAAAAATATGTGTTTAGGGAGAGGGAGGAAGTCAAACCAAACGTTACCAAACGTACAAAAAATTAAACCTTCCATAAAAATGGGTTGCGAGAGGGAGAGTGGGGTATCAAAATTATCAAATTCAGCGTTACGAATTTTGTGAAAGATCCCTAAGGGAAAGGAAATCATAAACATTCATAAAAATGGCCAATTTATGAATTTCAATTCAATGCACCGATATTTTTTAAGCATTCGTATGTACATTTTGAGTACAGCATTGACATTGTGACTCATGCTACCGAATGGTTTTCCGGAATATCCGGAATGGGTTCGTTCACAAATTACGTAACGCTAAATTTGACGATTTTAAACATCCATCTTCCCCCTCGTGACGTTTTTTGTATGGAAGGTTTGTATGAATCGTAACGCACGGTCTGACCGGCTGCCTCTCCTTCCAGCGTTTTGTAATTTCTGAACAGCCTTAATATTTATATGAAAAAAATGTTATTTCGCCAACGGTGATCCAGATTCAATCACTGGAACTGGTGTACGCATAGTAACAACAAAAAATCCTGGTGTTTAGGGAACGTCCATTAATTTTTTTTTACGTAACACTTAGAGGGAGAGGGGGATTCCTTGAAGTGTGACAATCCATACACATTTTTTAGATGGTTATTTTTTTGCGTTACGTAATAAATGGATTTTCCCTTAATTATGAAATGAATATTTTCATTTTCTAAAGAATCACTCGGTGGCCAAGGTGATCCATACACAATGTCATGCTCAGAATGTCGGTTAATAACCCGGTGAAAATTGTTCCTGATAGGGATCCGCAGGGGACAAGAAGGCGAGACGCGCAGAGAGCATGGTGGTTCGATTTGAGGTCCCTCCGTGGACTACAAAGTTGGCGACGTGCAAATACTAACCGAGCTGAATGTAGACGAATTTTATGTACTGCAGAGCCCTTAGTGTGAATAAATCCAATGAAATAAATTTCGTTGTTAGTATGTCAAATGGTGCTATGCGATGAAATTTATTATTTTCTGTTTTATTTCACGGATGTTCCGGAATGTTCGGAACAGAGCGTTAATGAATAAAGCTTCCAATGAATGAATAAATTTGTTATGATTAAATCATTTAACTCTATGATTAAAGATTATGATTAATGATTTATTCATTTTGACAATGATTAATGATTATGATTAACGATTAAATTAATTTTTGACAATGATTAACGATTATGATCAATGAATAAAACGTTCGGAGTATGAATAACGATTACCGATCGTGATTAAATGTCGACACAATATGTGTATGATTAATGATTAATGATTATGAATAATCAAATTAAATGATTTGCATAATGATCAACAATCAAGTAACCTTTCTACCAAATTATGTTTTTAAAAGAACAAAAATTGTATGATTATGATTGAAGAATAATGAATAAAAGCGATGTGTTCAATGATTAAAATTGATGATTAATGAATAAACTCAAAACAGTCATGAATATGATTAGTGATTAATGATTAAATGTAAAATCTATGATTAACGATTAGTGAATGATGATTGAATCGTATTTTTGTATGATTATGATTAATGAATAATGATTAAATAACCCATTATTCATTAATCATGAGTTAAATCTATGATTAATCACTAATGCTTTGGTTCGGAAAGCCACAGCATGTATAAGCCACAACATTAAGTGCATAGGTACTCATAATACAAAAACAAATGCATCAGAAAAATCTTGGCGCTTAACGATAAAATTTAGAAGTTTTCATTTTTAAGGATCCTCTAGATTTCCCGGAGGACCTCACGGTGGTGAGAGGTGTGCGCCGTCGCCGCCGACAGTTTATGGCAATCCCGTTGAAACTCCAGAGGATTTCTCCTGAAAAGGCTATTTTTCTTGAAAATTCCTTACATTTTTTCGTTCAAAATCCAAAAAGCTTTTCGTAAAAATATCCTACTGTTGAAATTCTGAGTATATTTCCTTAAAAATTAAAGTGAATCTTTTGTAGAATTTAAAGAAAAAAGACGGGATCACCATCTTAGACCAGAGCTCGCACAGAACTGAATACTTAACATAGCATTAGACAACGGACAGGACATTTACACAGCACCTAGTGAACAAGTGGAGGGTTTTCCGCTTCATGAAATGTTTTCTCCTTATTAGGGCAGAATCAAACTCACACTCCATGGCTTGCAAATACTTAAACGACTGATGCCACTAACATTGCAAATTCAGAAATTTCCCGGGTAAATTATAAAAATTTCCTTCAGGAATCTCGATAGATACCTGCGCAAATTTCAAGGATTTCCTGTTGAAATCCACAGAATTTCGGTTTGAAATCAAATGATTCAACGGTGCAGGGCTGTTTGTTGTTTGGCCGAATATGTCATTAATCCGAAACTCGACTGGCATAAAATCATTTGGCCGAAATAGACATATGGTCGATAATGTCGTTCGGCCGAACAGGTCATTTGACTGAAAGTCGTCTAATCAGATAGGTCTTCAGCCAAAAAGAGCCTAGATGGTCGTTTAGTAGAATAGGGTCATTTGGCCCGAAACGAACATATAGTGTTGTTGCCCAGGTTGCCGAAAAAAATGGTTTGACCGAAAATGCTGCTTGGCCGGACATAAGGTCGAAAATGGTTTACGACGTACAGGTGAAGATAATACAGCCAGACTGATAATTTGGCCGAAAAAGACGTTGCTCCGACAGCTCATTTGTTCGAAAATTACGTTTGACTGAACGGGTCGACGTTTTCGCCGTATAATCCGATCAGCCGAATAATATTTTTCGGCCAAATTGCCCTTCCTGCTAAGCTACCGTTTCGGTCAAATAAAATTTTAGTGGACAAGGCCTATTCGACCAAACGACCTGTTATGGCATACGGCTTTTTCGGCCAAATGATTAGTTTGGCCAAACCATTTTCCACATAATAATCGTATCGGACAGATAAAATTCGGCTAGACAGCTTTCGGCTTAACGTATTATTCGGTCATGTGGTATTCGATCAAATGACTTTCAACCAAACAACCCTTCGTCTTTTGAAAATTTTCTCGTAGAATTTCCGAAGATTTACCTAATAGACAACATAAAGGAATTTCACGTAGAAATCCAAAAGAAAATCCGTAAAAATCCATTTGAAATTCCGTTAGAAACAGTTTTTGTAAAACTTAAAAAAAAATATCACAAGGAAATTCTATTAAATTCGAAGCATGCATGCCCGCCCGGTGGCATAGGTAAACTCCTAAACAATTTCCCGTGAAAATTCCAAAAAAAAATCCGTGAAAACTTTAGAGCAATTCCTGTTGAAAGTTCGAAAAACTTGGAAGAATCTCCTGGGACAGCTCATTAGATTTTTCCGGGGAAATTAAAAGGATTATCCCGTTAATGTCTTAAAATATCCTGCAAAAAAACTTCACGTTACGAACGTAATAAAAAATCGCCAAGCCATCGCCGACCAAAATTGTGACAAAAGCTGCCGCCGACGATTTTCGGATCGGCGCTGACCTCTAACGGTAGTCAGAATCCATTAACGGACCAACGGGATATTTTATTAGATGCTATATGTCCAAAATAAGGATTGTTTGAGCTAAAGTCAAATTTTCATCAACAACAAAAAAATGGCTCGATTATCTGGAGTGAAAATTTTTTCAACACAATGAGGAAAATTCCATATATCGGAATTACTTGAGTAGTCAAAAATAATGAATTCAAATATACCGCCACCTAGCGACTGAAGCTCTAAACTAATCAATGCCTCATATCAAATCACACGCCTTCCTGCATAACCTTTTGAAAAGGTGCAGTTCAAAATGGGTAGGATTTTTTCAGATATAAGTAAAATAAGTATAAAAATCACTCTTTTGTACCCTTTTTTGCGAAAACCCCCTCCCGCGATGTACCCGCCCACCTATAGTCAATATTTGGTAACAACCTGAAAGATGATTAAATTATCTTTCAAAACAACCCTAAAATCCAAAATTGGTCAAACATTAAAAAAGTTATAGCAATTTCAATTTGGGGTCAATTTGACCCCAGAGCACAGACAACGTAAGTTTTTTGAAAAAATTAGACTGTAGCTCATATTTCAAGATTTTTCAAGCAAATTTGCACTTAGGATCTTAGGATCTCGGCGAGTTTTACCAAACTACAAAAATTAGGATAATCAGTTTGACAACTAAAGAATGGCAGCCACTAAAAAGTGGCCTGGGGTCATATTGATGATCGTTTTCTGCAGGATTAGTCTAAATTTTAGGTTATGTTTTAACTATATGGATCCTTTACTTACAATTTAGACTAATCCTGCAAAAAACTCATGAGGCAAAACGCCTTTTAGCCGGCAGCTCTTACGGAACACCATACCACGCATCGGCGAATCAGCAATCTGGTAAGGACAGTGCGTGGAGACGCGTAGTACATTGTAGGTTTGTTCCACTAGGGCGTTTTGCCTCGCCGAAATGTTTACATGTTTCATCAAAATGTGGAAATATTCGGTTTTTCATAAATTCCTTTCTATTATTTTGACACTTTTTTAGCCTAACCTACATAACTGTACATCTAGTTTTTGTTAAGACTATCTGATACATGGTAAATATAAGTGAATAACCGAAGTTGTTTTTGCAGGGAGGGGCGTTTTGGAGCCTCTTCCCCTACCATCGCAATTATTTTCGACATTCGATCATTTTGAAGGATGTCTTAGGGGCCCTAGACGGTCCGACATGTTGTGCAACGGCTCCACCCCAGGAAATTTAGTTCGGTCGGCGTAAAGTCAGACGTCTGTGGACAAGTTGTACACGACAAGAGGGGGTCAAATTTGTACAACATGTCGGAGCGTGCATGGGGCCCCTTATAGGGAAGCTCAATAATTTGTATGAACGAAAAGTGACACAAAGACTTAAATCCATAATTATGCGAGTAGTAACGCTGCAACCAATGCTATCTTCATAATAAAATCGCAGAATAGTACAACACTGAACCGGTAGTTCATCATTTTTAATCTTATGAGAAAAGGCACATTCGACGTCATCTTTCAGCAGTCATGAATAAATCACTTCAAGTCGGTCGACCGAATTCACGAGCCGCATGTTCTATGGTCCCACTATAAATAATCACCCAAAAAAACAGCAAGCTCCCGAAAAGAACAGCCCGAAGAAAATCAAAATTTATGCCATACGTTTTTGCACTTGCATCGATTTTCTGTCCACGTTCACGATCTAAAAAGATTCTCGCACTCGGCTATTTATGTTATGAACTGTTTCGATAAGCCAAATATGCAGTACATCTATGAACGTGTACCTTCCGGGGCTGTTGTCGACTGACGCCAGTACACGGTGGTCTGCGACGACGACAATGGCGGTCGACGGCACCATGCCGTTCAGGTTATTCCTGAAGTATGAATACGAAAGCTGCCATTAGTACTAATTAAGTCAAAGCATGTCTACATATTTTAACTGCTTATCTGCACTAGACTTTGCTTGTTCGTTCGCTGGTGCCCGCTTTGTTGTGTAGCCTGGCTGCTGTTGTGTACCAATTTCCCTTTTGTGGAAACTGGTGCTGCGCTTTCTCATCAAACATTGCTTTCACTATTCTTGTTGAAGTCTTCTCCGGAAAAGCGTGGAATAGTTAGTGTCGCATAAAGCATCGTTTTACGCATTTCGCCTCTGAAGAAAAAAAAATCGGAAGGTCAAACGACTTTTTTACTTGCGGTAAGGAGAGTTAAACTTGTACAGTTGCAATTTACTGATACCCGTTCAGGAGTATTTTTACTAATGACACACCTGTTGGTGACTTCGTATTCCCTAGTCCATGGCATTTACAAAAAAGGTTAGACAGAGCATTTATTTTTTCACCAAAGATGGACTTGAAATTATTTTTCATGTCGCCTTGTAGCCACCTATCACAGGCATGTCCTTAGTATAATGTGCAAAGCTATTCTCATTTTACCCGCTGTAATGAGGCGATAAAATTACTGTACTGCATGTAAAATAGGAGACATTTTTCATTTATGGCAATGCTATTCAGCACAATATTTACTATTCAGAAGAAAATGTTCATCCAGGGTACAGCGATGGAGTAAGCTGTGTACAGGTTGCCCTAAGCACTAATAATATTAATTCAGTTAGAGACAAAAAATCGTTTGTTTATGAAATGGTGCTTGACTTTTATGCCACATTTCCCTAGATTTTTTAGTTGATTACTACCTATGTTGTAACATACATAATACCAATAATTTCCCATTTCATTCATATACAAATTTATTCACAATCTTATTGAGTTTAATTTTATTTCTATAAATTCTGATTTACAGATCCCTCCAGTTTTGTATCATAATGCTCTTATGCTGAAAGATTATAAGTATCAGTAATAGAATGCAAATGGAACAATTAGCACTAAACATTATTTCTTAATACATTCTTTAATATGCTAGATATGAGGGTTTATTGTGTGTCATGTTTCGGAGAATGCTTTGTTTTTATCCAACTTCATCAGTTTGACCATATACGTATTACCAATTACTTTTGGCTGCTGGGCTGCGGAGAAACTAAGATGTTGGTCCATATGAACAACAAGCTGAACATACGAACAGAAGAAATACTGATTAATAATTTGCAGCGAGGGCACGTCTTAGGGAAATATTACATGGATTTAAAACACTATTATTCTTCCATTTACTTCCACAAATTAATTTTTATGTATCATACAGATACGCATTTTTTAAGTAGAAAACGAAAGATACGCATTTTTCAAGTAGAAAACGAAATGCGTATCGGTTTGATACATAAAAATTAATTTGTGGAAGTCAAATGGAAAAATAATAATCTTTTAACAAGGAGGAAGAAACTAACTTTAAAATCAACTGCACTAAGAGGTAATAAGTCGAAAACAAAAGGCTTTAGAAACAAAAAGAACTAATGCATACTGCGTGAATTTAGAATTTATTCCACAAAACCAAGTTTAACTAGGATGAGAAAGTAGACAGTACGAGCGAACAGCGTCATTTGTTTGAAAGCCATGCCGCTGGACTGCTCGCGGCAAACCCACTAACTCATCTAATTAAAATTTTGAACGCTACCTAAATCTATAATTAGCATGAGTTTCACCTCGCCTCTCGAACATGAAGCAGTTCTACGCACCATTCGCCATGGCGAAAATCACTTAGATCCAGGAGAAACTTCCCGACAATTGCGCGAAGTGCTTCCGGCGTAGAATTTGTGCTGAAGAAAGTAGAAATTGCGACACACCCACCACACCCGCTTCTGTACAGATATGGCGCGATAGATAACAACACACAACAAGAAGTGCACATGAGCAGTGGCGGCCCCCGTTGTTGAGGCACACGTTGAAAATGCCAAAGTCTCTCGTGCCGCGCTCAGGAAGGGTTAAAGCCGTCTATGCACGCAGTTCGTTTCGCGTAAAAGTTGCCCCCGAAGGCACCAGCTTGGTTAGGTTTCAGCAGGAAGGAGAATGAAGGCTATTTCCTTCCAAATAAACAAGCAGCTCATCCAGCTCAGTAGCAGCTGTGAATGTACTGCTTTGTGGACAGGGCTGACACTGTCCGAGTAACAATTTCCTAGTTTTCCTAAATTGGGGTTAAAAATCAAACAGATAATAGTTTTAATAATGAGATTTTTTTACTAGCAATTGTGAAGCCAATCGATTAGTTTTAAGCACCAATAACAATACCTAGAATTAAAAAAACACATAAATAGAGTTAAAAAACCAATACCAATAGTGATCTTTTTTAGGATTTTTGTGGCGGTAATGACATGGTGATTTTAGGATCACATTTTTCCATCGACCCTGCAAGAGTGGCCTTTTTTCTATAGTTCGATCAAGAAAATTACGGACATTTGCGGACACACGGATGCTAAAAATTTAGCAAGATTGCAAAGAAATGTGAGTGGTTCGGCACTGGTGACTCCTTTTGCTGAAGTTAGCTTCTTTTAACACCATCGCATCGGTTCCATATGTGATCGATAGGCCGGAGATATCGATCAGTTGATTTATGAAAAAAGTTCGAAAATTACCTCTATCCTAGTAACATCGACGGATTTATTGTGGTTTTTCGCACATTTGAAGGAAAAACCGAGTGTCGTACATGTCATTATGAAATCCAGAAATTGTTACTTGGGCAGAGAATCTAGTCACTAAATCAAAATTGTCATCGTAACCCATTTACGAATCTAGTCGACCATTTTTCTTGGCCATGTGTTGCTCATTGTTGCTGCCACCTATGTTTTTAGGAGATCAATGAGGAGTTACCTTCAAACTCAAATCTTCCAGGACGTCAACTTTGTGGCGTTTTGCCAGTAGTCTTGTTGTTTCAAGAAGGAATATGGTATGGACGTTTGCCGTGTCATCGGCTGCTATTACACCACGGTCCCTTTCAGCAGTGTGTCGCTTTCGGTGTAATGACATTTTCGGCCAAACAATTTTTGACCTAATAACCGTCTCGGACAGACGTTTAATTCAGCTCAATGAAATTCGGCTAGATAACTTTCGGGTTAAGGCGTTATTCAGCAATGTGGTATTTGAACAAATAGCTTTCCGCCAAATTACTTTCGGATGGAGGTCACAAAGCCGAAGGTGTTATTTCTTTAAGCTTTACTAAAGTGATTTTTCAACATATTCATAGAGCCCAATACTTAGATTCGCCGAATTTATCATTTGATCAAAGCCCATCTGGCCGAAAATGTCTTTCGGTATTTTGTCAAAATGAGTCCCTTTTATCAAAAATATGGTTTTGGGCAAACGGCTCTCAGGTCATTCGAGCGAAATAC
Source organism: Armigeres subalbatus (assembly GCF_024139115.2). NCBI lineage: Eukaryota > Metazoa > Arthropoda > Insecta > Diptera > Culicidae > Armigeres > Armigeres subalbatus. The sequence continues at coordinate 117,430 of NW_026941804.1, forward strand.
GCTTTTTCGAAATGATCTAGAAAGTCTAAATGATTAGCAGAAAGGCCATCTGACCAAAAATGTCATTTGGCTAAACGGGTCGACATTTTCGACTATATTACCCGTTCATCAAATGTTATTTTCAGCCGTTCATCCAAATAAAATTTTCAGCCAAATTGTCCTTTCTGTCAAAAGACCAGGCGGTTTTCAGCCTGGTACGTTTACTTTCGCTGGCCTCAGGAAGTACCTCGGACAAACATGCGTGATGACGTATATATAACAATTTCAATAAAAACTTATTGATGAAGTTCTGAAAATTATTTAATTTTTTATTCTAAAACATGTTATGTACGTAATATGCATGGTGATCAAGTAAATCAAAGCCTAGTTAATCTTGGCTACCACAACCAGCACAGTAGTGTATGAAGAAATGTAACAGAAAATGTTGAATATGTATTAAGCTATGTCCATTTAGTTTCCGGAATAATAAAACACAGTGGCGTCGCGTAAAATCACTTTTTACCTGTGCACTGCATGAAATTTTGATATTTTGACAGCCCAAATGGAAAGAAAATAAAAATTATCAGAGTCGTTTAAACTAATCAAAATCTGTTTCCACACACCAATTCCTTAGAATTTAAATCGAATTTTTGAGTGGTAGTGGTTTGAGGTTATGGAAACGCTACTGATGGTAAACAGCTGTATCTGAGGTAACGGATTGGCAGCATACAAATAAAGGTTCAATACATCAAAACAAAAGGTAATTTACTGTACTTTAAGGAAAATAATAATTTACCAAACCGATTTCTAGTTTTTCTGGTGACAATACGAACTTTCTTCTTTTATTTCTCTCATCAAACGCTGCACACCTCCGGAGACACATGTTCATGTTCCACATTTTGGTCATCTGAGTCGCGTCCCGAGCTGTTTATCCACTTTTCTTAAGCTTCCACTTCATTATTGCCCAAAATGTCTCGATGACCCGGAACTGCGGGCAGTTGGGTGGATTATGTTTTTATTGTTGAAATCTACGTTATAATCGTTACGTTACTTCCCGGCTGTAGTGGCAACTTGCCAAATCTGGTCAAAACTTCACGGGACCTTCATGGGCTTTTATTAAACTTAGTACGTGGTTTTTTGAGAAAATCTTCATTGTACAGCTTGGAGTCCATCGTCAGGAAGCCCCCTTTCAAGGAGGCTCGGAGAGCCTCCTTTCAAGAGGCTCAGAGCCTCCTTTCAAGAGGCTCCAGAAGCCTCACTTTCAAGAAGGCTTGAAGCCTCCTTTCAAGGAAGCTTGGAAGCCTCGCTTTCAGAGGGAGAAAGCTAGGAAGCCTCCTTTTCAAGAGGCTAGGAAGCCTCCTTTCGAAAGAGGCCCCTAAAGGCCTCACTTTTCAAGAGGCCAAAGAGCCCTCCTTTCAAGAGCTAGGAAGCCTCCTTTTCAAGAGGCTGGGAAGCCTCCTTTCAAAGAGGCTCAGGAGCAGCCTCCTTTCAAGAGGCTCAGAAGCCTCCTTTCACAGAGGCTCAGAAGCCTCCTTTCAGAGAGGCTCGGAAGCCTCACTTCTCCCAAAAGAGCTCAGAAGCCTCCTTTCAAGAGCTCAGAAGCCTCCTTTCAAGAGCTCAAGAGCCTCCTTTTCAAAGAGGCTAGGAAGCCTCACTTTCAGAGAGGCTCCAGGCCTCCTTTTCAAGAGGCTCAGAGGCCTATTTCAAGAGGCTCAGAAGCCTCCTTTCAAGAGGCTCAAGCCTCACTTTCCAAGAGGCTCAGGAAGCCTCCCTTTCAAGAGAGCTCCAGGAAGCCTCACTTTCAAGAGGCTCAGAAGCCTGCCTTTCAAGAGGCTCCAGAAGCCTCCTTTCAAGAGCTCAGAAGCCTCTCCTTTCAAGAGGCTCCAGGAAGCTGCCTCCTTTCAAGAGGCTCAGAGCCTCCTTTCAAAGAGGCTCAGAAGCCTCCTTTTCAAGAAGGCTCAGGCCTCTACGCTTCAAGAAGCTCAGAGCCTCCTTTCCAAGAGGCTCCAGGCCTCCTTTCAAGAGCTCCAAACTCTTCAAAGAAGCCTCCTTTTTCAAAGCTCAGAGCCTTTTCCAAGAGCCTCCTTTCACAAGAGACAAACCCTCCTTTCCAAGGCTCAAGCCTCCTTTCAGAAACTCAGGCTCACAGAGCTCAAGCCTCCTTTCTGAAAAGGCTCAGAAGCCTCCCTTTCCAGAAGCTCCAGGAAGCCTCCTTTCAAGAGGCTCCAAGAGCCTCCCCTTTGGAGGCTCAGAAGCCTCCTTTCAGAGAAGAAACTCAGAAGCCTCCTTTCCAGAGAGCTCAGGAAGCCTCCTTTCAAAGGAAAGGCTCCAGAGCCTCCTTTCAAGAGGCTCAGAAGCCTCCTTTCAAGAGAGCTCAGGAAGCCTCCTTTTCAGAGAAGCTCAGAGCCTCCTTTCAAAGAGGCTCAAACCTCCTTCTCAAGAGGCTCAGGAAAGGCCTCACTTTCTACAATGGAAGCTCCAACAAAACAAGGAAGCCTCCTTTCAAGAGAGCTCAGGAAGCCTCCTTTCAGAGAGGCTCAGAAGCCTCCTTTCAAAGAGGCTCAGAAGTCTCTTCCTTTCAAAGAGGCTCCCAGAGCCTCCCTTTCAAAGAGGCTCAGAAGCCTCCTTTCAAAGAGGCTCAAGAGTCTCTCCTTTCAAGAGGGCTCCAAGCCTCCCTTTCAAGAGGGCTCAGAGTCTCCACTTTCAAGAGGCTCAAGCCTCCTTTCCAAAGAGGCTCCAGAGCCTCCTTTCAGAGAGGCTCCAGAGCCTCCTTTCAAGAGGCTCCAGGAAGCCTCCTTTCAGAGAGGCTCCAGGAAGCCTCCCTTTCAAGAGGCTCCAGAGCCTCCTTTCAAGAGGCTCAGAGCCTCCCCTTTCAGAGAGAGCTCAGAGCCTCCTTTTCAAGAGGCTCAGAAGCCTCCGCACTTTCAAGAGGCTCCAGAGCCTCCTTTCTGCCACAGAGAGCTCAAGCCTCACTTGAAGGGCTCAGAAGCCTCCTTTCAAGAGCTCAGGAAGCCTCACTTTCAAGAGGCTCAGGCCTGTCCTTTCAAAGAACTCAGAAGCCTCACTTTCAAGAGGCTCGGAAGCCTCCTTTCCACAGAGGCTCAGAAGCCTCCTTTCGAAAAGGCTCAGGAAGCCTCCTTTCAAGAGGCTCGGAAGCCTCCTTTCAAAGAGGCTCAGAAGCCTCACTTTCAAGAGGCTGCTCCAGAAGCCTCCACTTTCAGAGAGCTCAGAAGCCTCCCTTTTCAAAGAGGCTCGAGGCCTCCCTTTTCAGAGCTCAGAGCCTCCTTTCAAGAGGCTCAGAAGCCTCCTTTTCAAGAAGAAGGCTCCAAGCCTCCTTTCAAGAAGAGCTCAGGAAGCCTCCTTTCAAGAGGCTCAGAAGCCTCCTTTCAAGAGGCTCAGAAGCCCTCCCTTTCAAGAGGCTCAGAAAGCCTCCTTTCCAAGAAGAGAGCTCAGAGCCTCCCTTTCAAAGAGGCTCCAGAAGCCCCTCACTTTCAGAGCTCAGAGCCTCTGCAGAGCCTCCTTTCCAAAGAGAGCTCAGAAGCCTCCTCTCAAGCTCAAACCTCCCTTTCAGAGAGGCTCAGGAAGCCTCCTTTCAAGAGGCTCAAAGCCTCCTTTCAAGAGAGACTCCAAGCTCAGAGCAGACTCCTTTCAAACTCATGAGGCTCAGAGCCTCACTTAGATAAACAAGAGGCTCAGAACAGGCCTCCTTTCAGGACAGAGGCCTTGAAATCATATAAGACAAGCCTCCTTGGAACCAGAAACAAGAGGCTCAGGCCTCCTTTCCCAAAGAGCTCAGAGCCCCACTCCTTTTCAAGAGAGCTCAGAAGCCTCCTTTCCAGAGAGGCTCAGAAGCCTCCTTTCAAAAGAGCCTCCAGAAGCCTCTGCTTTCAAAAGAGCTCAGGAAGCCTCCTTTCCTAAAGAGGCTCAAGAGCCCTCACTTTCCAGAGAGGCTCAGATGCCTCCTTTCAAGAGGCTCAGGAAGCCTCCCTTTCAAGAGAGCTCAGGAAGCCTCCCTTTCAAAGAAGGCTCAGAAGCCCTCTCCTTTCAAGAGGCTCAGAGCCTCCTTTCAAAGGAGAGCTCAGAGCCTCCCTTTCCAAGAGGCTCAGAGGAAGCCTCGCTTTCAAGAGAGCTCAGAAGCCTCCTTTCTAAGAAAGGCTCAGAAGCCTCCTTTCCAAGCTCAGAGCCTCCTTTCAAAGAGGCTCAGAAGCCTCCTTTCAAAACTCAGAGCTTCACCAGAACAGGCACTCCTTTCAAGAGGCTCCAGGAAAGCCTCCTTTCAAGAGAACTCAGAAGCACTCCCTTTCAAGAAGAGAGCTCCGAGAAGCCTCCTTTCAAGAGGCTCAGGAAGCCTCCTTTCCAAGAGCTCAAGCCTCCTTTCAAAGAAGAGCTCAGAAGCCTCCTTTCCTGAGAAGGCTCAGAGCCTCCTTTCAAGAAGGCTCAGGAGCCAGCCTCCTTTCAAGAGGCTCCAGAGCCTCTGCTTTCAAGAGGCTCAGAAGCCTCCCTTTCAAAAGGCTCCAGAAGCCTCGCTTTCAAGAGAGCTCAGGAAGCCTCCTTTCAAGCAGGCTCTTCAAAAGAAACAAGCCTCCCCTTTCAAAAAAGAGGCTCAGAAGCCTCCTTTCAAAGAGGCTCAGAGCCTGCACTTTCAAAAAGGCTCAGAAGCCTCCTTTCAAAGAGAGAGCTCAGAAGCCTCCCTTTCAAGAAAACTCAGAAGCCCCTCCTTTCAAAGAGGCTCCAAGCCTCCTTTCCAGAGAAGAGCTCAGAGCCTCCTTTCCAGAGCTCAAACCTCCTTTCCAAGAGAGCTCTTCAAGAGCTCGGAAGCCCTCCTTTCAAAGAGAGCTCAGAAGCACTCCTTTCAAGAAGAGCTCAGAGCCTCACTTTCAAAGAGGCTCAAGCTTACTCCCCTTTCAAAGAAGGCCTCAGAAGCCTCCTTTCAAGAGGCTCAGAGCCTCCACTTTCACAAGAGGCTCCAGAAGCCTCCTTTCCAAGAGGCTCAGAAGGCCTCACTTTCAAAAAGAGGCTCAGAAGGCCTCCCTTTCAAGAAGGCTCAGGAAGCCTCGCTTTTCAGAGAGCTCAGAAGCCTCCTGCTTTCACAGAGGCTCAGAAGCCTCCTTTTCACAAAGAAGAGCTCAGAAGCCTCCTTTCAAGAGAGCTCAGGAAGCCTCCTGCTTTCCAAGAAGCTCCCGGAAGCCTCCTTTCAAGAGGCTCAGGAAGCCTCCTTTCAAGAGGCTCAGAAGCCTCCTTTCAAGAGAGCTCAGAAGCCTCCTTTGCAAGAGGAGCTCAGGCCTGCAAAACTTTCAGAGGAAACAAGAGCCTCCTTTCAAGAAAGGCTCCAGAAGGCACCTCTGCTTTCAAAGAGGCACTCAGAAGCTATCTCCCTTTCTGAAGGGGGCTCCAGAAGCCTCCCCTTTCCAAAGAGGCCTCCAGAAGCCTCCTTTAAAAACAAGAGGCTCAAAGCCTCCTTTCAAGAAGGCTCAGAAGCCTCCCTTTCAAGAAGGCTCAGGAAGCCTCCTTTCAGAAGAGGCTCCAGAAGCCTCCCTTTCAAGAGGCTCAGAAGCCTCACTTTCAAGGAGAGCTCAGAAGCCTCCGCTTTCAAGAGGCTCAGGAAGCCTCCTTTCCAAGGGGCTCCAGAAGCCTCCTTTCAAGAGGCTCCAGAGCCTCCTTTCTGCAAGGGGCTCCAGAAGCCTCACTTTCAAGAGGCTCCAGAGCCTCCCTTTCAAGAGGCTCAGGAGAGCCTCCTTTCAGAGGAAGCTCAGGCCTCCTTTCAAGAAGCTCAGAGCTTGCACCTCCACTTTCCAAAGAGGCTCCAGGAAGCCTGCCTTTCAAGAGGCTCCAGAAGCCTCCTTTTCAAAAGAGCTCAGGAAGCCTCCTTTCCATAAAGCCTCCCTAAGAGGCTCAGAGCCTCCCTTTCCAGAGGCTCCAGGAGCCTCCTTTCAAGAAACTCACGAGCCTCCCTTTCAAAGAGGCTCAGAAGCCTCCCCCTTTTCAGCGAGAGGCTCAGGCCTCCTTTCAAGAGCTCAGAAGCCTCCTTTCAAGAGGCTCAGGAAGCCTCCTTTCAAGAGCTCCAGAGCCTCCACTTTCAAGAGGCTCCAGAGCCTCCCTTTCAAAGAGAGCTCCAAGGCCTCCCTTTCCAAGAGAGCTCAGGAAGCCTCCCCTTTCAAGGAAAACTCAGAAGCCTCCTTTCCAGAGCTCAGAAGCACTCCACTTTGCCAGGGAGGCTCAAAAGCCTCCTTTCAAAGAGGCTTCTAGAAGCTTTCTTTCAAGAGGCTCAGGAAGCCTCCCTTTCAAGAGAGCTCCAGAAGCTTTTGCTTTCAAGAGGCTCCAGAAGCCTGCTTTCAAGAGGCTCAGCAGCCTGCTTTCAAGAGAGCTTGAAGCCTGCTTTCAAGAGAAAATAAAGCTCAGCCTGCTTTCAAGAGAGCTTGGCAAGCCTGCTTCCAAGAGGCTCAAAGCCTGCTTTCAAGAGGCTCCAGAGGAGCCTCACTTTCAAGAGAGCTCAGGAAGCCTCCTTTCAAGAGACTCAGAGCCTCCTTTCAAGAGAGCTCCAGAGCGCTTCTTTCAAAAGGCTCCGAGCCTCCTTTTCAGAAGAGGCAAAAAAATATATCAATATAAAAAAGTGCTGCACAATGGGAATGAATGAAGATGACTTTTATGCACTGCACAGGCCACACCGGCCTCATTCTGAAAATAAATAATAAATATCATCACTTTACTACCTCCTACTATGAGATTGAGGGTTCAGAGTTCCTCCAAGACATGTGGATTCTTTTCGCATATTTTCTTATCAAATTTGTCCATAACTCGAAATATGTACTGTGCATATCACGCAAACAAGAATACCCTAACAAAAAAAAATGATTTTCGTACGTCCTAGTTGCCGTATATTATGCAATGAATTTTAATAATGATTAGATATTAAATATTCATACAAAATTATGCTCCCGTTTATTGTGATGCAACTAGAGTGAGGGATTGTTGTACTGAAGAAGCTGGCTCGCCACCAGCCCTGTAATTGGAAACTTTTCTCCCAGGTTCCCGCTCAACACAATAATCACAAACACAAACAGCAAATGATAGAATGTATTTTCATTCGTATTGTTCCGCGACAATTACCTCTTGTTTCTTGGGATTTGTTTTTCGAAATGGAAACTCGATTAGCCGAGGGAATGGGGCACCGAGGAACGATGATGTTATGCGAGATCATCAGTAAGTAAAAGTTGGCTGAAATAAAAAAAGAAAGCTCTTTCTGCTGATGAATGATGCTCCGAAAGCTCCAGCTCAACTCCTGCGTTTTTCGTTTTGTACTTTTCTGCTTCTGCCCTCACTTTTTGATTCATGTTGTATATTTTTGTTTCGCGTTGTGGCTGTGGTGTACAGTGTTGGCAACGCTAGACTGTTGCCGTTATGCTGTTCCTTCTGTTCACGATGTTAAACTGGCTTCCAGCAAAATTAAACTTTTCTGTCATCGCTTGGAGTTAGTTTTTTTTCCAAATGGAGACTTTATGTGTAGGCTCCATAAACTATTCAAGTTTGCGCCTGGTGATTTGTTCACTAACTGTATGCATGTGGTCAGAAGCAGGGAATTTCCTTTTAAAATACACTAGAGCAATTATTCCCGATTCTTTTTTTTTTATTAAAGAGATTTTTAGACCCATTCTGGATCATTTCTTTCCATATTCTTCATATCACTGCGCTCCATATATTAACCCCTACTCGTGAGATAAAGAAACGAGGGCACCAAACTGGACTTTATATCTCTGTATTTTGTAGCTGTGAATACAATCTGCACGAAATTCCCATTAGAAAATTGAAAAAAATGTACCGGATATTGGTACTAAAAACAAAAGATTTCTCGTTTAACTTTTCAAAAGGACGTAAGTTATTTTTTTCCATGGATTAATTCGAATAGCGCAATCAACAGAACAACATGAAAGCTATTGATTGCTGTATTCAAATTAATTCAGCTGAAAAAATATTACAACCATACGTCACTCTTTAGGTGGCATTTCTCTTACGAAACCTACCTTGTTGTCTGTGTACCGTGGATTTGCGATAACTAAAAATAATTCTTGGTTTAGTAAAACCGATTGGACCAAATATTAACAACTTTGCCAATTACGCTAATGGTGGGTGAAATCGGATTGAAAAAATGCACTTGTTTAAGGTGATTCGATTCGAGAATACGAAAACGAAAGTTATATTTGTGATCCACCTTGCATGTAGAGACATGAATACTCGATTTTTGAAGTCACTAAAGTTATTTACAATCGCATGGATTAAACTAAATTAAAAGTACCTAGAGTTTGTTATTTTTAGAGAAGTTGTTTGGCTTCTGAACCGTTTTCACTTTAAAGCCATTAAAACGTCAAGTAAAGATTCCACATCAAAATGGCTCATGCTGCCAAGACAAATAAAAGTGCTCCATTGCAAGAATCTACAACTGTCTTCTCACCCACACTACGAAGAAAATTCAAAGTGACGGGAAAAAGTCTCTCGGACACTACGCTCCACCACACTGTGACTTGCCTGTCACACAGGGGAAACTCCACAAGCTGTGGATTGAAACTGTTTAATGAAGAAGTGGTGAATGCTGGTCCAAACATGTCCCTTTGCTTGCAGAGTTGGAGAAAACTTTTTGGCATCTGGGTTGTGTGGAGAAACTTCTGGCCAGGAAGAGTTGGTATGGAAAAAGTTCACTTCACTCACTGACCAAACTGCTCGTTATGGCTGGCCTGGTTGCCACATTATAGTGAAATCATTTCCATGCAGGCAGGATTGGATTGGGAGCGACCTGCAACGATTTGGCATGTTTGTGCTGCACTTTTCAGACCCAATGACATGCGCAGATAATGGGAAACCAAAGTTGGTGACCCACTGAAATGTTGGAGTGTGATGAAAAAGCAGATGGAAAAGAATGAATTGCTTTCTGACGCGAAAACTGAAAACAGAATTTAATAAATGAGAAAGCTAGACTTTTTTGAATGTTTTGAGATTTGAAAAGTGTATTCAGTTCACTCCAACGACACACTTTCTCAGATGATTTACAAACATTTTCATTTATGTGTCAACATAACATGTAGTTAGGTGACCAAACTAAGAAACGCATTCATACCTCGGCCTCCGCTCTCCTCTTTACACTTTTCGACCATTCGATGCTAGCTGCAGAGCGCCATCAAATTTTGCACATCGAATTGTTTCAACAAAGCATATTTTTATGGTTTCTTCAAACTGCTCCTATAATCAATTTTGTGTCAAGACGTCACTATTTTGAAAACTATTGAAAATCATTGAAAACAATTGTGAATTTACAAAACCTTTTAACTTTCGTTTCCACCAATCTCAGCTAAGCCAAATAACTTCTGTTTTTCAACAAAGTGATTCCCTGTTTGGGATTCATCACCGTGAAATTCTTTTTGATTTTTCATTGAGATTTAGAACCGGTGAGTACACACGTTCTAAACTCAAAGTAGAAGGGAGCAATCGAAAAGCAATGAAGAATAGAACTGAAAGATATCGCATGACTGACGAGCAGACAAGTATGAAGTTTTTTTGGCTTAATAAAAGATGAAAGTGAGCAGAGCGCCATCAGAGAACAAATATTGATGAACAACGCTTTTTTAATTGTGCCCTAACGTCCACTGCCACCCATGAACAACAAGCTTGACTGATGAGTAGTGGGAATTAGGGCTGGCAGCTGTCTTGGTATGATAGTTTTCACGCTATCAACCAAGCCGTTCCTGGAGTAGGGTGGACGTTAGAGGCAGAAGGACAACAACCGCTGACTTTCAATCAATATTGTTCTCAATGATCTGCTAACTCACTTTCACACATTCTGGCCAAGCAAAAAACTTCATACTTGTCCACTTGTTCATTGCTTTCGATTGCTCCCTTCCTCTTTGAGCTTAGTGCGTGTGTACTCACTGATAAAAGCCAAAAATCAAACAAAAGTGATTCCCATTGCAATATTTTTGAAAATAAACTTGGGGAAAAGAGAGTTTAAAATAAAAATAAAAAGGCACGACCATCGGTACATGTATTAAATATACTCTCTTCCCCCAATATTTGACTGTTAGCTTTGCGCAGTGGCGATAATCGTAACCAATGAGGTACAACAAGGCAAGGATTGCGATTATTGCTGAGTTACCCAAAATACTTGACTCTTCATGGGCTGACAACTACTTCACCTTCCCATTTGCCTTATATGAGCTCGATCCAGAAAAGTATTTTCTTTTTTGAGCAACATATAAACAATAATGGATTCAGGCAGAAAACTCCCCGTTATGCTACTTGTATGCTTGCTCAGTTAGAAAAAATTTCCAAAGAATCACTCCACTATCCTTTCTATTATTTCTCCATCATCCTGTTTTATTATCAATTTTGCTGCCAATATCTGCTTCACCCATCAATAATATAATATTTAATTGGTATGTCAACACATGTTGTAGAAATTGTCACTGGAACTGCACTCCATAAAACCAACGAGGCTAAAACAGCAGCCAAAACATCCAAAACATACTAATCTACTTATGACTTGGCTCGGATCAACATCATCCTCCTGTTTCTTCGGCCCTAACCAAATAAAGCGTAGCGATCCCAGTATCTATAAACTTGATATTTCTTTCATCTCCAGCAAAAACGCAGAAACTTTCCCCATTACGCATGTAGCTCAGCAGGGCACAGTTCTGAGACAAATTACGCTTCAATTGCTTTTTCCCGGTTTCCCACACTACGCATAAAGTACCAAACCAAGCCGGCATCAGTGTACCATTCTGTTTCTTTTTGGCTCGCATCAATGTACCAGTTTTTTCACGCCATCCCCAAGAGTAAGAATTTAAATGTCGCTTTTGTCGCCCACCAGCAACATCCCATCCGGTCGGTGCAGGCTACATGCAAAGTGCCACGCATGTACTTCAGCTCGTTTCTTGCTCCCCAAAAGAGCTACTCAGGAGACATGGCCTTGTGGAAAGGAAAGAAAACTCAAAACCAGCCCGGCAACAGTATGGGGGAATAAGCTGAAAACTTTGGATCAGAACCATCTTCTTGTCTTATGCTGTCACTTTTTTGAGATCTTGCAGCGATGAAACGGAAGAAAGACATTATGCACTCCCAGAAGTGGATAGAGGTTGGTCCAGTTCAAATGGCAGGTCCGTCAGGGAGCTCTCAGGCCTGAGATTCGAATCTGGTGGCTTGAGACAAAAAAGAGCTTCTTTTGCTGGTTGTACCGTGAACCGTGGGAAGTAACTGGAAGACTGAATTATATCGAAAGGTAGAAAAACAAAACAAAAAAGGCCAGAACGGTCATTGCATTTCCGGAGTCCTGTATAAAAAAATCAGACAGGTTGTGTACTAGACACGACTGCCCAACGTAAACTACCCAAAATCTTGACAAAACCCGATTTATTACAAAAAATGTCTTTTATCACTAGGTATCAATAGTTTGAGATGTAGCTTCGTCGATCGGCTCGGACGTACATTTCAATCGAAGCGCGTTTTAATTTTAATTTAATTTATTTTTGCACATGGTTTTACGGTTGTTTGTTGGTACGATGAGTTGTAGAAATTTGCTCACTCGATTCAAGCCGAAGACGCGGTGTTGTGGACCTGTGTTGGGTGTACGCGCACCTTTCATACACCGCATGCATCAGAGTATCAAGTGCAGCGTTGCTCCTTAAGCAAAAAGGACAGGGAAGATTGATCCTAAGTCCTATAGTGATGCCTTGCTGCAATTGCTATTACCAGGCATTAATGACACTAAATTTTGAGATTAAGGCAATCACGGGCAGCAGG
>NW_026941805.1:0-8728 GCF_024139115.2 Armigeres subalbatus
ACCATCTGACGAACGAAAACGGCCTACAACCTAATTGATTTCATGCCTCCAGCAATATCACCATTCGCAGCACCTAGCAACACAGCCTTCCATGTCGTTATACTAGAAAGGTCACTACTGCCAGACAGAATCACAAATTGACCACGTTCTGATTGATGGACGCCACTTCTTCTGACATTATCGACGTCACAACATATCGTGGCGCTAACATCGACTCAGACCACTATCTGGTGATGGTTAAAATTTGCGCCCCAAGGCTATTCGTCATTAACAATGTTCGGTACCGACGACCTTACGCGGTACGACTTAGAATAACTGAAGCAACCTGATGTCATACTGCATGCGCGCAGCATCTCGAGGCAGCGTTGCAGGAAGGCTGACTTAGGTGCTCACCTCTAACACACCACGTGGGGCTGACTTAGATGCTCACTCTACTCTACCCTGCACATGCCTCGAGGTGTCGATATGATAGATACCAACAGTTCACCTTCGACCCTCCTACCTCAGGATATGCAGTCCGTACTAACACCTAATACGGTCCACTCTTCTGCCATGCCTCGTGTTGGCGACTGTGGTTGTCACTTAAGAATGAATGCAGCAACGCCTGCCAGTAGCCTACGTCTACTGGCACACACGCTACAGCTGTTGAACATCATCCTCGAGAATGCCGCAACAGCAGTTCGAGCCCTCTCTTGCATGCATGGTCGACATGGCTGGCAAAGGTCAGCTCGACCCCAAGGAGCTTCTAACTCCGCTTTGATGCGATCGCGACTTCATCACGTGAATCACTGCATATAGAACCGACTTGCGGTTGTTGATGATAACCTCCTCCGTCTTATGTTGAGCCAGCTGCAGGCGCTCTGGCGCTCATCCAGTCCTCCATCGTGCTGATCGCGTGTGCCGCGGTCAGTTCTACCTCAGGAATTGACTCCCCGTAGACAACTGAGGCTGGAAGTAATCTGCCGACGATCTTAACACTTTCAGGAGGGGAACTTTGGCTTCAGAGCCGTCATGCATAAGGTTCCATGGTACGGTAATGAGAAACGTTTCTCTGTTCAAGGCCATAGCTTTCCAAAATCCGGGTACAGGCCCACCGGCGAGCTAAACCCCAGTGTAACGAGGCGCCGCGATGGCATCTCAGCTTGCGCTGAGTGAATGCGTTCTTCACATCAAGTGTCACTAAAGCACAGTATCAAATACCTCTCCTTTTCTGTTGGATCTTTATCTCGGCAGTCTTTACCACCGAGTTAATAGCGTCCAACGTGGACTTACCCTAGCAGAAAACCAAACTGGTTGCTGGGCAGGCCGTTCATTATCCTCTAAGTACGAGGGTCAGCCTGTTGAGGATGATTCTCTCTAGCAACTTGCCCGTCGTGTCTCAAGGCACCCATATGGTACCTATGCTGTGCAGGAGGCCAGTGACTTGTGGCTCGAGTTGAGGTCTTTTTTTTTTTTTTCCTCGGGATTACCAACGCATCCCCTGATTAGACCTTCAGTGTTGGCTGCCAGCCCCAGGGCCCGCAATAAAACTTCGCTATCCGAAGTGATTAGTCTTCCATCTACAGGTCCCCGGCAGGGATCTCCCTGTTTCGATGATGTCACCTTTATGGTGATCTTAAAGCGAATTGCTAGATGATCACTGTTATTTCGAAGACCAGTGAACGTTATCCGTATTTGCCAACACGTTTATTAGCAGTGGAACGGTTTAAATTTCCTGAAATTTAAACATAGGTATGCTTATGTAGTTCGATGCTAATTTAGCAGATTGACCTACGTTTCGTGAGAGTTCGAATAGAGCTTTCCGTACTTTTCCGTGACCCGGACTCGTAGATGAAGCATGCCTTACAATGATCAGATTTCACAACTGTTTAGATTGATGGTAAATTATTAATTCGGTTACATCGCTTTAGTTAGAGGCAGATTAAGAGCATATAATAGCATAACCTCGCTTTTTACCTCCAGTATTTATCCAAATATCGACTCAGTAATGTAGAGTCCATCTATTCAACTTCTGACCCGCTAAGAGTAGAATCTAAAATCTATAGTTATTTATATATATTGATTAACAAGAAGTCCTATCAAATGAGTTCACTTGCATACATACGTTTTTAACTTGTATGAATCTCGAATTCACGGTAGTTTAGATAGTTATAATTAGATATCAAACATACAATTTGGCGATAACTTTGAGAGCACACGTTTAGAATTGCAAATAGGATCGTATAGTTTTTAGTTTTCGCTTTTTTCTCTCCCCGTGATCGATCATCCTTTTTGACGTCTATCGTTGACATTTCTCGCCTCTAGCGCAAGTCTAATGCTCGTAGGTTGAACGTAAGCACTTACAGTGTAGGTGCAGCGACGCATAATGGGCGCGGGCAACAATCACTATTGGTGTAACACTCGTCCACCCTCCAGTTCAAGCCTGGTTCCAGACCAGGACTGACAAACGTTACGTCTATCCATGACTCGACCCCGTTCCTTCTGAACGTGATTCATTGACTAGCACTGCGTCGAACTTCGTGAGCGCCTCTAGTAACGCTTGACCCCTTCGATTGGTGCAGCGGCTGCTCCACTCCACTGCCCAAGTGTTAAAATCTCCTGCTATGACGACTGGCTTACGACCCACTAGATCAGACGATAGCCTATCGATCATCTGGTTGAACTGTTCTAATGGCCACCTTGGTGGGGCATAGCAGCTACAATAGAACACACCATTGATCTTGGCTATCGCGATAACCTCAGCAGAGGAGTGTGTTGCCTCTTGGATCGGGTACCGTCCCGTCGTGCTAATAGCTGCCATCCGTCCGTCACCCAATTGCCGTTATCGACAGGGACGATGTACGTGGGACGTCGTACACGAGGGCGACATCGGTCCTCGACTCCGAGACCGACAGCCACAGCAGCTGCTGGGCAGTTGCACAGTAGTTAAGATTCAGCTGTGTTACTTGCACGGCTTATTCTTATTTTACTCTCCCACCCACCCATATCGTGGGTACAGGTTTGCTTATGCACTTTGGTGCCTTATCGCATTCATGCGCCTTGTGCCCTTCCTCACCACAACGACGACACAGGTTGCTACGGTCTGGGCCCTTACAGTTTGTAGGATTTGTCCCAACTCTAAGCACCGATAGCACCCTGTCCACTACTGAGAGGCGGCTGGAGTTTGCTCACTGGGCATACTGACCAGCCGATCTTCAACTTCCTCGCTCCATTACCTCTTTGGTTTCCGCAACCGGTAACCTAAGGTAGGCTACCTGGG
Organism: Armigeres subalbatus; assembly: GCF_024139115.2. NCBI lineage: Eukaryota > Metazoa > Arthropoda > Insecta > Diptera > Culicidae > Armigeres > Armigeres subalbatus. The sequence goes on from NW_026941805.1 coordinate 3,260, forward strand.
TGCCAAAGGGACCGCCTCTCGGGCGTACAAGATTTTGTCGACCTTCATGCTGTACTTCGTGACGTCGTCCAGTTGCTTGCACTGGAGGGTCACTTCCGTCTAACGAACTCACCTCGGCGTCGTCACCCAAGACCTCTTGGGCCATCTTCCTGTAGTCAGTCCCATTAGCCTGCGCTCCGCGTTTGAGAACCAAGATCATTTCACCGGTCTTGGTGCGTCTCACGCTTCGCCCGTCCTGATCCAGCGCCGAAAGCTTTTTGGACGCCCGCATCGATTTAAGGACTTCAGCGTACTTTGCCTCTTCAGTTTTCACCAACAAGGCCTCGCCTCTGTCCTTAGCTTTCTTTGCGAGTCGAGATGCGTTCGACTTCCGCTTTGCTCTACTGACTAGCTGCCAGGGATTTTCGGTCCCTGGTGGCACAGGCTGGTTGGTACCCTATTGCGGCCCGGCGACTTGCGCCTGGTTGATGCCTTTCACCTTTTTGGGCCGAGAAGTCACCTTCTCGGCTCGACGCCCTTCGGGCTCCTCTGCGTCGATCTGCTCCATCCCAGACGACGTTTGGCCTTTATGGTTGCGTCGTTTGGCTTTGCTCTGAGCGCCTACGCCGGATTGCTGCCTGAGCTGTTTCGGGTTAGGCGCAGTCTTCTTTATTGACCGTCAAGGCGGAATCAATCGCCATTTGGACCATGGTTGCCCTCCAAGAAAGGAGAAGGCATCGGTTTGAGCGCCTTTGTCGGCCTTCTCTTCCCACCACCCGCCTGAAAACGCATCCTGTTCTTGTCGCGACTCGAACAGCCTGGCAGAAGCATCCGAAGGTTCTGTTGCAGTTCCTTACTGATGTTCTGCCTTGCGTTCGCGAACTCGATAATATCATCGAGTTGCTCAGCGACTACCGCATCCCGGGTAGTGACCCACCGAGCGTGCTGATAGGCTATATCCTGTCACAGTTGGGGAGACTCCGGTGTTGCTAGTTGCAGCCTCCGTTACTCCGCCTCCCTGGGAGGAGACTCGCCAAACCCCCCTTGGCAGAGGGGTCTACCACCTCCATGCTTAACGCATCATCAAAACAGTTATTTGGTTTTTGCTTTACTCATTGTAACTGGGCCCCTCATTGTGACTGCCGTTGAATCCTACTGGAGTAGTCGCCTTTAATGATCCCATGGTTATTCTTTTACATGCCTTACGGGAGGCCATGCAAGGGTTGGGAGGCCATGCAAGGTTGGACACTTTCGTTCTCAGAGCCAGATCAGCGCACATAAAATCAATAACACAGATATGTAGCTTCACACAAAACGGACCACAATGCAGAACATCCCTAGATGAGCGACAGTTACACAGCCACAAAAATAGCTCGTGTGGTTTTATTGAAGATTGGATTTCAATATTTCAACAGTATTTGGTTCCTCATGAAACAAGGAATCTGTACAAACGTTTACATGTTGAAAAGGACTGTTATCAAGACCGTACGAGGCATTTTTGTGCCTGTGTAACTGTCGCTCATCTAGGGATGTTCTGCATTAGGTCCGTTTTGTGTGACGCAAACACATCTCTGTGTTATTGATTTTAAGCGTGCAAGTCAGGAAAGGGCATCTGAGCCTACTCCCACCCAGAAAGGCAAAGCTTGGTGGCAGGATTGGACAGCGTACTACAAGGCCCGCCACGGTTTCAGATCAAGGCCGCCACGGAAGACAGCCTAGCCATTAGCCCACTCGCCGCTTCGACACAGTGTCACCCGGCTCTACAAAGAGAGTAGAATGTCAGATTGCCAGCCCTCGCTTTCATAATGTTACTATATCCAAGACAAGGTCCGTTAACACGTGCCCAGAATGCCATAATCAGGATGTCTCTAACATTGACCCTGATGTGCCAATTGGCACTCCTTGGGCTCCTATGTGCTTTGAGCGGCACACGGTCGCTTTGATAGGGCCTGCTTTGCGGACACATGAAGCTTTTGTAGAGGTTTAACAGAGCCGCTGCCCAGCCCTACCACGTCCTAGGCAGGTCCCCTAACTCGCAGAAGCCGTGGGGAGGGGTCGTTGAGCATTTGGACATACAGGTATACCTCGATTATATGGACTTTTTACCTCGATTATATGGACATTTTTTTCAGCTTAATTTTTTTCGTATTTTGGGAGTTTGAAAAGCTGTTGTCATATTTTACATTGATTCTATATTTATCAAGGCCATATATAGGGGAAAATTGGGGCCAATATGGCATGTTTTCGAAGCTATATATGAAAGCGCATACTAAATCATATGGTCCGCTGCTTAGATTGATTCACTATTTTTACATTGCAACTTTCATTGTAATTGTGTATTTCATTCATCAACAAAAGCCACGGTCATGTCCTTACAAGCCTGTGGGGAAAGATAACACGTATTTTAGGTGATCTCTGATATAGGAAAACGTGAACCGGTCTGTCAGTCTGACAGTATGGGAAGCAGAAGTTATGAGATGGGATTGACGTATTTAGCTTTTTCTGCTTTTGGTGCGTGGAATTGAGTGTAGAAATACCGATGACGCATCCAGCAAATCTGATCCACTGAGACTGATTTATGCAGTATGTCCAGGAAACTGAAAGAGTTTTTTTTAATGACTGCTACCAGCGATCGTAATGCTCACTTATACTCACGAGCAGAAGATGCTCACTCACATGCATATTTTCGCCGAGAAATTATTTTGCGGGAAAGAAAAAAAGGCCTGGTGAGAGATTACTATTTTTTTCCACACTGTCACACTGATTTTCAAAAAAAGTTAGCGAATATCCGGAGTGTTGAAAACAAAAATTCACTCCGGATAATCGACCCCTCCGGATAATCAAGCCATTTTTTGTTGTCGATGAAAATTTAACTTTTGCTCAAATAATCTTTATTCTAGTTATATAAAATCTAATAAAATATCTCGTTGGTCCGTTCATGGGTTCTGACTACCGTTAGAGGTCAGCGATTTATTTATTACGTTCGTAACGTAAAGTTTTTATTTCGACGGAAAAAATCAAATGAACTGTCCCAGGAGTTTCTTCCAAGTTTTTCGAATTCTGCGAGGTGAACCGGCTCAGGGCCGAAAACCTCATTAAAAGATAATTTACTTACTTAACTTATGGGTCCTGTACACCTCCGGTAGTGCAAAGGGCCGGCTTGAAAGATCTCCATCCATAGCGATTTCCAGCTATCGCTTTAACCTGTTGCCAGGTTAGATTTCGGTCGACTTCTTTTATTTCTTTATTGAGGCTTCGCCATGAGCCTCTGGGTCTGCCTCTGCTGCGATGTCCCGCTGGGTTCCAGTCTAATGCTTGTTTACAGATTTCGTTTCCGCCCCTACGTAGAGTGTGGCCGACCCAGCCCCACTTCCGATCCCGAATTTTTGTTGCTATCGGCCTCTGGTGACAACGACGATGGAGCTCGTTGTTTGAGATCCAGTTGTGTTGTGAGGCCACCAGGCCCGAATTATATACCGCAGGCATCTGTTAATGAACACCTGCAGCCGTTGAGTGTTCTCCACTGATACACACCATGTTTCGTATAACAGCACATATTTCACGTTAGAGTTGAAAATTTGTATTTTGGTGCGTTCACTTATCTGCCTGTTTTTCCAGATATTTCTTAAACTCGCAAAGGCAGCCCTTGCTTTCTTGATCTGTGCGCCCATGTCGATCTTGGTACCGCCGTACCGCCATTTGGCTACCAAGATATTGGAAGCTTTCAACATTCTCCACTGGCTGCCCAGCTACTGTGAAACTGGAAGGGGTCACCGTGTTTATATCCAACGATTTGGTTTTGTTGATATTGATGACTAAACCTGCCGAGGAGGAGCGATCGGCAAGGTCGTTGAGCTTACTCTGCATATCAGAGCGCCGTTGCGCGAGGAGTGCAACGTCATCCGCCAATTCGAAGTCGTTTAGGTGCTCCATGGTTATAGGCTGCCATAACAGCCTGCGGTTTGGTTCACGGTCAATCGCATCTACCAGAATCTCATCGATTACGATGAGGAACAGTAACGGTTATAGAATACATCCTTGCCTCACACCAGCTACGACCCGGATAGGGTCGGACAGGACCCCATTGTGCAGCACTCTACGAAAAGGCCTCGTACTGTGCTTCGCTGAGGCCGATGATTTTCTCAGGAACCCCCTGGCGTCTCAGGGCGCCCCGCATATTCTCGTGATTGAGACGGTCGAAAGCTTTTTCGTAGTCAATGAATACCAAGTAAAGGGACTCTTGGAATTCGTGAACCTGCTCCAAAATGAGCCGGAGCGTGACAATATTGTCCACACAGGATCTTCCGGCACGGAATCCGGCTTGCTGCCGCCGGAGAGTCGATTAAAAGATAATAATAATAAATAAAGCTTTTCGAATGTTCAACAGGAAATGCTCAGTTTTCACCGGAATTTCTTTGAAATTTTCACGGAAAATTGTTTAGAAGCTTACCTATGCCACCGGGCATGCATGTTTCGATTTTTTTTTCTCGTCGAGAATTTTCCGGAGTTTCCACTAAACAGAATTTCCTTGTGATTTTTTTAAGTTTCACAAAAACTGTTTCCAACGGAATTTCAACTGGATTTGTATGTGAAATTTTTTAAGTTGTCCATTAGTAATTCTTCGAAAATTCTACCAGAAATTTTTTAAATGACGCAGGGTCGTTGGTTGAAAATCATACGGTGCAAAGTAATTTGACCGAAAACCACTTAGCCGAATAATACGTTAAGCCGAAAGCTACCTAGCCGAATTACATTTGTTCAAAAGGGTTATTATGTGAAAAACGGTTTGACGGTACGACCAAAATAGTCATTTGGCTGAAAAAGCCATATGCTCTAACAGGTCGTTTGATCGAATAGGCCTTGTCGTCGTAAATTCCATTTGACCGAAACGGAAGGGCAATTTGGCCTATAATGTTATTCGGCTGATCGGATTATATGGCGAAGAACGTCGACCCGTTCGGAGTAAACGTCTTTTTCGGCCAAATTATCAATTCAGCCGTATGATATTCACCCGTACGTCGCTTTCAGCCAAATGACATTTTTGGCCAAACCGTTTTCGACCTTATGTCACCTACAGCCCAGCAGCATTTTCGGTCAAACGATTTTTTTCAGCAGCTTGTGCAAACAACACTTTTGGCCAAATGGCCTTTTATGCCAAACGACCATATAGGCCTTTTAAGCTAAATGCCATGTTCGATTGGACGACTTTTCAGCCAAATGACCTGTTCGGCGGAACAACATTATGGGCCATATGTCTATTTCGGCCAAATGCCAGTCCAGTTTCAGATTAATATATTCGGCCAAACAACAAACGGCCCATCCCTGCAAACATTTGACTTCAACGTGAAATTCTGTGGATTTCTTCAGGAAATCCTTGGATTTTTCCGCCGGTAATTCTTTGAGATTTCCAAAGGCAATTTTTTATAATTTTTCCGGTAAATTTCTGGAATTTGCACCTGGAGGGCTTCGCGGCCGTGTGGTTAGTAGTGT
>NW_026941806.1:0-8134 GCF_024139115.2 Armigeres subalbatus
TTTTCCTTTGAGCACGGGTAACCGAAAATCTGCAACCAGACACCTGATGCAGCGGTCAAGCAGTTTGACGAACATTGACTCCACCCCATCGTTAAGCTCCAAACGCAATACAACGGAACGGCGATGGAAACGGAAAATTTGACAGTTAGCCCATATATTTTCTGTCAAATTTACCGTTTCCGTCGCCGTTCCGTTATATTGCGTTTGGGCCTTTAGTCTATATAACATCGACCATGTTCTACAAACCGCAACACGAACACTCAATTCGCGAAGTCGAAGCAAAATTACTTACAGAACAATGACAGTTCTTTATGGGTTTTTACAGTAGAGCAACAGAGAGGAGGAGATCCCGGATAAAAATTTACAATTGAGTTCTCCAAGCGCAGTTTTTCGCACACTAACGTTACTGTATAGAATATATAAAGTAAAAGTGGGTGGTAATCTTGTTGCGGCAAAAATATCACGAATACTTTTGGAGGAAGACAGCACACATTGACAGGAATACGGCGAAGTCACGCACACCTCCATTTATTTGGAGAAGTCAATAACTTGTATGACATAACCCATTGAAATACATATTGGCCATATGGCCATTGACGAATACATATGTATTCGTCAGTGGTAAAAGTACTTTTTGACTCTCGAATTTCCGATAAAAGTTTTAGAGCGTATGCGCAGCTCGAAAATCTTGTGGTCATTACTATGTTTGATGCTGAAATTGAAATAGCGGATAATATCAATACTCTGTGCAACGTTGCTCGATTCTATGTAATCCAAGGAGGTCCTCAACCATTGTTAGGGAAGACTACAGCTAAACAGCTTGGCGTTTTGATTGTTGGATTACCAAGTCAGCAACAGTTGATTCGAAATGTCGAGGTTTCAAGACCATTTCCGAGTTTCCGTGGAGTACGAATACACATACCAGTTGATCGATCAATTGAACCTGTATCACAGAGATTGAGAAGATTGCCATTCGCAACATTGGAGCGCGTGGAGAAAAAGCTTGAGGAGTTGCTCGCCAACAATATAATTGAACCTGTCTTCGAACCAAGTCGATGGGTATCGCCGATGGTTGTCGTAGTAAAGGATAGTGGTGATATCCGACTGTGTATTGACATGCGTCAAGTAAATAAGGCTATTTTACGCGAGACGCATCCTCTTCCGACCATTGATGACATCAGGTGGAAGCTCAATGAGGCAGCTTATTTTTCAAGATTGGACATTAAAGATGCCTTTCACCAATTGAAGTTAGAAGATGGAAGCAAGCCGCTTACCACATTTATTACACACAAAGGTTAGTGTTAGAACCAGTTTATGAGTTCATAAGGAAAGGAATAAATAAAGAATCTAATACAATATATAAATGCAAGTATTTAACAATGTCTTTATTGTTATAGGTTTATTCCGTTACAAACGCTTGATGTTTGGAATATCGTGTGCTCCAGAGATTTTTCAAAAGATTCTGGAGCAGATCCTTTCAAATTGTGATCATTGCTGATATTATCGTTGCTGGACGCACAGAACAAGAACATGACGAGGCACTCAAGAAAGTTTTGAATAAACTGCGCGAATATGATATTCTGTTGAATCAAGCTAAATGCCAATTTAAATTATCAGAAGTTGACTTTTTGAGTTACCGCTTTGGTTCTTATGGCATGATTCCGTCACAGGATAAAATTGAAGCCATCAAATCCTTCCGATCTCCAAAAACGTCTGAAGAAGTACGGAGTTTTCTTGGCCTCGTGAATTACGTTGGTGCGTTCATTCCAGACTTAGCAACTGTATCGTTTCCACTTCGCGAACTCACTAAAGCCCAATCGATTTTCAAGTGGGAGCACGAAGAACAAGAAGCTTTTGACTACCTGGTATCTTTAATCGGAAATGTGAAAAATTTATCGCATTTTGATCGTAATCTTAAGACAAGGGTTGTTGCTGATGCGTCACCTGTGGGGCTTGGTGCAGTTCTTCTTCAGTTCTATGAAGGAAGTCCAAGGGTTGTGTCCTATGCAAGTAAAAGTTTATCAGAAACTGAACGCAGGTATGCTCAAACAGAAAAGGAAGCGTTAGCTCTAGTTTGGGCAGTAGAAAGATTCCAAATATATCTGCTAGGAATTCGTTTTGAATTGGAAACGGACCACAAACCGCTGGAGGCTATATTTTCTGCAAACTCAACTCCTTGCCTTCGAATTGAACGTTGGGTATTACGCCTGCAAGCATTTTCATATGATGTTGTCTATCGGAAAGGAAAATCCAATATAGCGGATCCGCTATCTCGTCTACCAAACAATGGAGAGATGGAAGATTTCGACCCTGAATTGTAACCATTGATTTTGGGTTCCATTAATTGTAAATAGTTTTTTTGTATATAGTGTCCTTTTTTATTATTATATTATTATTTTTGAATGCTAGCAATTAGAGTTAAATTAAGAAATAAAAAAAAGTATATGAATTGAAAACGAATTAATGAATGTGAATTGAAAATGAATCAGTTCCTCGGAATGGTTCATGCAATGGCGGTCGCTGAACATGCTTCCGAAGTGGACCTTTTTGATTCTGCCATTCATCTTTTTAAAGGACCGGCGCTGCAATGGTATATGACCATGCGGGCCACAGGCCGCTTACTGAATTGGCAGCATCTAGTTTTAGAACTCCGAAGAACGTTTATGCACCCCGACCTAGACACACTCATAAAAATGAAAGTCTACCAGAGACACCAGTCTAGGAATGAAACTTTTCTCCAATACTACCATGGCATGGAGGAACTTTTCGGAACCATGAGCGTTCCTCTTCCAGAATATGAGAAGGTTCAGATCCTTATGCAGAATATGCGGATCGAAAAAGCAGTTGAACTTTCTCCCGATCGCTGATCTCCCGACCCTTGTGGCGGCCGGTCAAAAGATCGATTCCGTAAACTTTTCGGTCTACAATAAAGTTTTTGGAATTCTCTTCTTTTAATCAATACTTGCTAAGCCCTGATAATTTGTTTATTTTCCACTATATCGTTATTCCACCTTGTGACGTTTTTCTAGGGAAGTCCTTCCTCCTGCCAATTATATTCCAATTCTTTCTGGAGCCATTTTATAACGACCCTGAATCCCAGGACAATCCCTGGAGGGGCAAAGAGGTGTCCCCAAGTAAATCATAAGTCTCACAGAATGCGAAGTTTACATTCGTAATGTTATTGAATTCACGGCGATTGATGTAGACGAGTCAGAAACGGCTTCTGTTGATGATACCGAGTTGAAAGCAATACGCTCGGCAATACGTGAATGTTTAGATCGGGGAGTTTGGAACTATTCTTCCGAATCAATCAAACCTTATCATCCATTTAGAAACGAGCTTGGTAAGGTGGGAAGTCTAATAGTAAGAGGTTCGAGGCTGGTTATACCAGGAAGTCTACGACAACGAATGGTGCAACTAGCTCACGAGGGACATCCAGGACGCACAAAAATGCAACAGCGTTTGAGACATTCTTGTTGGTGGCCAGGAATGGACGATATGATAAATCGCTCGGTCGATGTTTGTGAAGGATGCAGGCTGGTCAGTCTTCCGGAACGACCAGAGCCTATGGCAAGAAGAAAATTACCTGATACAGCATGGATAGATATTGCAATAGACTTTCTTGGACCTTTGCCTTCAGGAGATTATTTGTTAGTCATAATTGATTATTACAGCAGATATAAAGAGGTTGAGATTATGCAGAAGATAACAGCATCAGAGACGGCTCAGCGATTGGAGAAAATTTTTGTAAGGCTTGGATACCCACGAACCATAACATTGGACAATGGTAGACAGTTTGTGAGCGCAGAGTTTGAAGAGTATTGTGTACGTCGTGGGATCGTGTTGAACAAAACAACTCCCTATTGGCTCCAAGAGAACGGGTTGGTTGAACGCCAAAATCGATCTTTGGTCAAAAGATTGAAAATAAGCCAGGCACTTAAGCAAGACTGGAGGAAAGATTTGCTTGTATATCTCCAAATGTATTATTCAACACCTCACTGTACAACTGGCAAAACTCCCAGTGAACTTATGTTCGGACGAAATATTCGTACAAAATTGCCATGTTTATCTGATATTGATACGGCTATTCCTACTGCAGACTTCCGAGATCGAGATCAACAGCTAAAAGATAAAGGAAAAGAAAATGAAGATAGACGTCGTAAAGCCAAACCTTCCAGTGTTCAAATAGGAGACAGGGTGTTACTGAAGAATGTTCTTCGTGGAAACAAACTGACACCTACTTTTGACCCTACGATAATGACGGTCGTTGCAAAGCAGGGTCCGCGGGTCACTGTTCACAACAGTGAAACTGGTAAGAAGTACGAACGGAACTCGAGTCATCTTAACCCTTAAAGGCGCAAGGCGATTTTTTTAGAAATCGTAGAAAATATTTTTAACGTAAACTACTATTAAAATTATTAACATTAAACGTATTTTCGGTTTGTTGTTTTAAAACAACATTGCGCATTTAAGGGTTAAAAGAATCCCAGTTGTGGCCTCCGGAAGTGGTCAAGCAGATATATCTGATGGCATGACTCATGCCCCAAACGAAGAAGAGACAGGTGAAGATTCAAGGAATCCGTTGAATGTTGTTCGAGATAGTGTGAGTCATCAGGGTACAGTTGAGAATGAACCAAATGATCCACCGGCTGACGATCAAGTAGTGCAAATTAGAGGTAAGAGAAACATAAAGAAACCAGATCGATTCAAGGACTGTGTCATGAAGTTTTAAATGTGTTATCCAATCTAATTTTAATAAAAAAGGGGAGATGTGGTAACGAGATATTCATCTGATATTTATATCTGTGCCTATGCACCGGTGTGATGACAGATCGATGTTATGGGGTGGGGAAGTTGGAGAACAACCATAATTGATAGCGTCTGGAGCTACGGATAGTTGTTACAGTCGGAAACTCACTTTTATTGCTCAACAAATGGGGGGAATACAATATTGGACAACCTATCGGTTTCTAGTGGTTAACATGGACTGATTTTATTTGATAAATTCAGTTAAAAAGAAACTTGCCATATATTACAACTAGCTCAGATTCAAATCATGTAGCATTCTGTTCTAGCACTACTACTACTACCTCGACCTCAAATGTAGTACTAGATCAAGTGGGTTCGGCACGAATCTATAGATATATATTGTGTATCCGGAATAAATTTATACCGCTTTTTATACCGAAGTTGGATTTTTCTCCAGATACAGGCAACTTTACCAACTTCGGAAGTAGTGCGCTGGATTCCCCTGAAGATGCGCTAAACAACGCATCCATTAGTTTGACAGATAAAACTTCGGAAGAAAGTTCGGTTCGGAAGTCCGGACTTCCGAATTCTAAGTTGGTGCTACGTTGACAATACTTAATCCAGTTGAAACCCGAAATTGCGTTATGAAGTTGGATTTTTCAATCCGTACGTTAAACCTAACTTCGGAAGTGGTGCGCTGAATAGCGCTTCGCGATATGAAAACAGCGCACCACTTCCGAAGTTAGGTTTAACGTACGGATTGTGATAAAAATCCAACTTCGCTATCCCCCAATTTCGGTTTTCAACTGGATTGAGAATACATTGGGAACTAGTTGAGAATGAACAGAGGTCAATTCATGAAACCCATCATAAAAGAGCGCAGTTTCTTCCTAGCTCTTCATTATCGTACTCTGAATAAAAAAATATGCGTTGAAGTGGTCAATTTCTGAACAGTCACCGGGGTCCCCCAAAAAATCCGGAACATCCACAAATATTGTCAATGAATCACATACAGTGGTTGGTTTTTGTTACCGTTAAGACATTAAATCCTAAATTTTCTATTAAAATAACGTATATACAACCAAAAGAAATATATTATCTAGGTTTTGAGTAAACTTAAATAAACTAAAACTAATTACTAAATAGCATGCACACCTAAGAATTGGGTAAATTATAAAGTAACACTAAATTAAAAACATAATTTGTAAAGCCATATCATTACACCATACACTGTACGCACTGTTGAAAAGCAAAACGGATGCCAGATGAGAAGTTGTACCAAATAGGAAAAGCGGGATGAAAAGAGTGGGAATACAGAAAAGAGAGGATACTAGGGTCTGGACTGCTACGTTTGCTGGCCTGCTTCCTTTTCCATTTCACACTTCGAGCAAGTCGCAGTCTTATTGGAACGTGTCTGTAAATTCCAAGTTTAAGTGGTGGAAAAGATTCTAAAAAACCCTTTATCACGTAGCAAGTCGCGAGTTGTCGTGAGCCTACAAACCCTAATCCCGAAGGGCATTGATTAGGTCGAATCAGGTATTCATATTCAACCTTATCTAGACGACCCTAGTTCCTAACCCCACTTCTGTATCCAATCACCACATGCTCAGGACCCAAACGGTTATCGAATCAAATTCGGTTCATTAAGAGGCCTCACCGACTTGAGTGAGCTGCCTCGCGGTTGCAAGCAGTACCCGGAAGCTCCCGGAGGCGCGACGAAGTCCTACGACTACAGCCAAGAACTACCCCGAAGGCATCCGGAATCCGGTGACCCGAGAATTACCTCTCCATACGGTGGCCGATTGTAGGCGTCATCTGGGACCTTGAAGGCTTCCCGTTAATACCCTCCGAGGTCACAAGGAGTCGAAGCCGTAGCCAAGCTTAAGTGGCGTGACGAAATCCCCCGAGTACGGCCAAAACCGGTACTGAAGGCCCCTGAATCCCGTGAAACCTGACCACCCATTCCCGTTGTGTCCACCAGTAGGCGTTATCCGAACCACGAACGCTTCTGGAAACGCTGCCAAGTAACCCACGCTAGGTGCAACGATCCACGTGGCAGGCAGAAAACATCTACGGTACATGTCAGCAGTGCGTAGCCGGCCGGCTCCGTTCCCATTCCTACACTCACACACACACCAATCTGTAAGTGGCAAAATAAATAATCTAAAATTCCAAAGTATAGTGTTACACCCAATCTAAGTGAAAGAACTCTTGAACAGCAGTAGTAGCCGACCCTGAGAGCAATAGAGCTTAAGCTCTGACTAGCCGGTGCCCAGGGATTTAGCAGGGTCCATCTGACCCGTAGTAACAATTGGCGCACAACTGAAAATAAAAAGCTTTTCAAGAGTTCTTAAGTCCATTAATTTGACAAGTGTGCAGCTTAAGGTTAGGCCAACAAAAGGATTTAGTGTAATAGCGGTGACACGGTGTTTTAGAGTGGGGAATCGTTCAATAGTTCATGAAATCATTCTACTAGTGCGCGTACCCTTACGAAAGTGATCATTTTTTGCGTGGTTTCACCAAATAGCGGTTTTTTTTCTTTCAACGTTGAATGGTCTGACACTAATGGTTATTGGGTCTTGATTCGACCAATAGTTTTGAATAATATACACGTTAATATTGAGCAGAACAATTGGATCTCAATCATAGGTTCTGAATACATAGCTAGGATTTTCAAATTGCTTCTTCGAGATAGCATTTATAGTTTATTTATAGTTTTTTCAATTTTCGGTATATTGCAATGGAATTGCAAACTCTCTACAAAATGATGGATGTATCTCATCTGTCCATTGATGAAATAGAGCACGAGCTTTTGATTCGAAATATTCGGTTCGGGTTAGATGAACATGAAAGCATTAAGCGGAGGAAGCTAAAGGATAAGATGAGAGAAGAAAGGGAAAGTAAGATATTTACAATCACTTCCAGTTGGAGGTCAGTAGCGGAAGATATTGATATAATACGAGCCAAACTTTGTGTAATCGGTGGATTGCTAGATAATCCGAAAGCAGATGCACGGCAAAGAGAAAAGCTTTGTACTAGATTAATCCACTACCGAGTGCGGATCTATATGCTGCTCAGGTCACCAGAATCGAAAAAGCATTTTGATGAGATTTCGAATCTGGGTAGACTAGCTAATACAATTTTTCGTAGTAATTTTCCGAATATAATCGAAATCGGAGAAATCACAGCAGAACCAACACCTCTGGAAACAGAGATTGGTATGGCTTTAGAAGAAGTTAGAAGCGAGATTGAGGTTTTGAATGAAACTGTTTCAGGTAAGGATTTGGAGGTCACCGATCCGCTTGAGGGGCAAGCAAGTGGCGGTACTAAGAAAAAATCCCTAAATTCTAAGAAACAAGAGATGGAAGCATCAATTAATCGTTCA
>NW_026941807.1:0-29984 GCF_024139115.2 Armigeres subalbatus
GTCCTGAATGCCAAAGCGGATTAGGCTTTGTGGATCTCATTCGTCGGTTGATTTAAAATCCTATAATAAGCGTTTGTACCGAATGTATCAATTATAGTGGTTCAGGAACCTTTTTAAAATGCTGCAAGTTCCAATAATCACTGTCTTTTGGATGCTATGGAAATTATGAGAAAGTTCCAGCTCTCCTAAGGATCTCAGATAAGGATCAACAGATTTTTGGACGATTCTGGTTGCTGAGACGACTACCGGAGTTATACTCACGTCCTCCAGGTCCCACATTTGCCTCAGCTGCTGTAGAATCATTAAGGTCTAGCGGTAGAACAATATCGATGAGGATTACCCGCTACATGCTTTTGTCTTATAGGGTCCCTATAGGGTCGATTTCTTTACCTTCGCTTAGGCCTTAAACCATTTTTAAGCGTATGGTTATGCACCGCTTAGGAATTAAGCGGAGGTGAAGAAATTGGCCCTTCGACCACATAATATGTTGATTGTTTACAACTGATACAGAAATTATCATAATTATAGCGGAATCGAAGTTTTCTAAAATGTATTGAAAATCGGAGACCCCAAGGCACTAAACTGTTGTTTTGTTAGAATTAGTTCCTGAATGGCAACCTGATACAAAAATTATCGTTAATAATATTTCGGAATTCGTTTATATCTGAAGACGTACGTGAAAAATGCATTGCATTTTTAGATAAATCGATATTAAAAATAAACATTATGCATAAAAAAAGAAACAACGCCATGCATCCGCATGTACACACTTACTTTTCAGATTGTGATCATTTTTGAACACCTTCAGCAGCTCCGGATGGTTGTAACCCAGCGGGACGGACGAGATCTGCGTATAAATATCCAACAGCACGTTGCCGTCGACATCCTGCAAGTAGTTACCAACGGATCGCTCGTAATCGGCAAACAGCTGAACCGACCCGCCTTGCTGTTGGGCGACACGTCAGCATCGCCAATCGTGCGAAGAAAATATGAAAAGAAAAAGAAAAGCACAGACGTTCATTCAAATGCAACGACGACGATAACGAGTAGGTAGGAGTCAAAACAAAATCATCAAATTTCACTGCCAAGGTCGTCGTCGTCATTGCGCACGAACGTGGGTAAATTCGATAACATTTGCTCACAAATAATTAATGGGGGTATGTACTATTCTTAGCATGATTGTCTCAAAGATTTTACATTCCAGAGTACTATCTCTTTTGCAGTTCGTATTTCATTGTCGGTTTGCATGGGAGTGCTAACAGATTTGTTAAATTTACTTTTGAATATTTATTTACAAACGCAGATGGAGGACCCCAAAAACGACCCCAGTCGAAGCAAAACGTCTTTTGGGTATTCCCTCATATTTTCCGTGTTTGAGGTGGCCGTATCAAAACTAGACATGAGTTATGTAGGTTAGGGGAAAAAAGTGTCAAAATTATAGATAGGAAGGTAGGAAAAATCGAAATTGTCCACATTTTGATGAAACATCTAACAATTCAGAGAGGCAAAACACCCCGAGCAAAAATGAATAACTAATTAATAACAAATTCTATTATCCGGTTATCGGACATTTTGATAACTGAACTTGTTATTACGGAGAAAAAGAAAAATTTGGATAGCTTCGCGGAAATAACGCGCAGAGGGAAATCCCCGCATAGAACAAATCTCACATAGTGTGCGTTGGAGCTAAAACATCAAGATAAATCAGATGTCATGAAGTCCAATGATTTAAATGGCGTGTACCTACACAGGCATGAAGAGATTATCAGTTCCAGGCTGAGATGACAATTAACCCGAACTACAAGACTTTTCATTTGATGTACCAATGTATGCCGGAGTCGGTTTTTACGCGTTACGAAAACCGTTTTTACCACAAATATGATGATCGACAGTAACTGTATACAAATATAATCTTAACTCTTATGTGTTCGTAAGGATTGGTTTTATCAGCAGCACATTGGGCCTGCATCCTCTCGCCGGGTGGCCATCGAGTCAGGTCTGTTGTGTCAGGTCACACCCATCATCATGACTGGGGCTAGAGTGCTTCAAGCAGCATTTGGTAGCTTTGGTAGAGTCTACTTCCGAATACATGTAGATTTTTAAGAAGCTGTTTTTCGAACCCAACCCCATCCTAAACAATCTCCTCAAATTGCAGTGACCAGATGATGGTTATTCAAGCCCTTGGACATAGTCCCTGCTGCCCATAAAACTTGCACACTTCAAATATAACTGAGTTTGTCTTCTCTATTCGGAAATTCATCTTTTCTGCGCTGTAAAACATTCTCATTTTAGAATTGTTCATTCCCCACTGAATGATTCAGAACGATTTAAATATAGAAATGTCATACATATAAATATAAACAACGCAAATTTCGCAATAGCTGCCTTTGATCATTTGCCAGGAAAATATACATTTGAGGCGCTTTGAATTATCCTGGAATCCAAATTTTTCTTGCAATGCGTAATATCATTTTGGCTGAATTAACAGCCAACATAACAAAATGATACCAGGCTTTTGTTCCTTGAATAACTGAATGAAAATAAATTAAGTTATCACTGATACCAAGTTGATAACACATTTTGTTATACATGTTATTTACTCAAATAACTAATTTTGTTATCATTTAGTTATCAGCCGTCACTGTTTTATCGACCAAAATAGTTAAATCTTCTTTGCCGACTTCGTTACGCATTGAAAAAAATATTGGCATTCACTGGGTTCGAACTTGAATCGAGTGATTGTACGGCGTCGTCTCTTGGCACTCATCCAATTACGCTTTCTTGGGGAGCAGAAGAGAAGAGCACTACGATTTCTGCAATCTTGTATTTACTGAAGACTATTTATAATCAAATCATGATCCCATGACCATTTTATGTCTAAATGGCTGGACAGAGTGCAATGCAGAATAACTTATTGATAACAAACTTTTTTATCCAGTTATATTGATAACTAGAATTGTTATCATTTTGATTAAATTACCAGTCAACATAACAAAAATGATAACCGAATTTAATTCAAAATAGCGAATCGACCATCAATTAGGATAAATACATTTCATCGTCTTTTTATTGAATACTTTTTTTTGTGACCAATTGAATAAATATATAAATACTAGGCAATCCTTCCCGACTTTGCTCAGGTTAGTTTCTCACTAATTGTCAATCATGACGTTGCCAGCAGCGTCACACTGTAAATTGATTTCGGTGATAGAATTGTTTCAAACCAAACCACAACCTTGTATTTCGCAGTGAAACACTGCTGATCCCAGAAAGAATAATTCCATGAAAAAATGTTGCTGTTTGGAGAATCCGAATCCACACTAAAAATTGTTTTATGAGAACATCTCGGAACATCTCGATATTCCATGAGTCGACCGTTCTTTAACTATCGACTCATGGAGGTTTGACTATAGATAACAATCTTTCTCAGGTTTGTATTTTGCATTCAAACCTATGTTCAAACTGTCAATAGTTGAGCATATCGCAGCGCCGCACTCTAGATCGATTTGATGATTGCGAGCATGATTTTTTCTCCAAATCACAACGTTCCAATTCCTATATTATCCGTCATTCGCAGTTAAATTTTCCGCTCCCAATATATATGTGAACGATCCCAAGACGAATTCTATTGCCGTTAGGGAATGTATTGCCTCAAAGCAAATGTAAACTCATTTTTTATATAGACGTTGTCCTGCATAGGCGGTTAGTCAAGAGTATTCACCATTCCTGAATGAGCACATGACCTTGGATCATATGTTCCGGGAGTTGCAAGGCCATGTTAAGAACTAATTCAACTACAACGTATGGTTTTTATATTTCATTATTCAACGACACCTGAAATGAAAGTAAAATTAATAAGCATAGTATAAAACAAATAAGAAAACATGAAATCTAAGCAAATTATTTGTTGACAGAGAAATAAACAAATCAACAGATCGGTGGCAAACGGGGAAAATCATCGTCTGCTTAGAAGAAAATTTTAGTTCAGTGTTTGGAAACTGTTCTTGTCACACTCTTTATAGCATCCGCCATTACGGTGAGAATGGAAAACAGGCTGTCAAATTGCACTGTTGCGTCGAGTCGCATCGCACGTCGCGTTAATCCTAATCTGTATTTCGAATCTGATTAAAGGAAGATTCGCAGTTTTTATTTTGAAGAGATTTACCTCGTGTGGCACATATTGAGTTGACCACCATAAAATATGTCCTTCGGGAAGTTGTTCCAATAAGTTAGTTTCTTTGAAAGAATAGAATGCTTAGCACGATACCTGAACAACGCGAAATTAAAAAAAAATGGCAAATTTGTATTGATAATAAAATGTGTTATTATTCAGTTATCAGTTAATCACATGATTGATAACTAAATATCAAAACGATAATAAGGATAACTTAGCGTGTTATCAGTTTGTTATCATTTCAGTTATCTGCCTTTGCTCGGGACCCTAGGAGGACTAAACTACAATGAACCACGCGTCTCCACTCTCCACGCACGGTACGTACCAGAATGTTGATTCGTTTCCGAAGAGCTGTCAGCTGTCAGCAAAACATCTCTTAGTTTTGCCTCGTGTGTTTCACTCCGACAGCAAAATATTACCACTTTTTGTGAATATTATTAATCAAGATTTTCATAAATTTGAGGATTACATCGGCTAGCTATATTGTTTAACTGTTGCATGAGGTGAACATACCTTGTCTTTGCTTAGGTAGGGCATATTGTCCCCTCTTTCCCTAAGTCGTTTTGATTTTTTTTATTGACTTGGTTATCGCATTATACACCAATAATTATAAAACGAACTACATTTTATTAGATTTCTTCGAAAACCAACAAAACTGCATCAAAACTTCCTGTTTTTATTCACGACAGCTATTCACGTATTCTATGGATCTCCCCTAGAAAACATAATCAGTGTGCTACTTAGGACATATCGGGCAACAATAGAGTTTAGTATCTACGCTCGGTCAAACAAAATCAGGAGGCTTAAGAAAATGAAAAGCTTTCGAGCTATCATATACTTCTTATCTTATCAATCTTCATAGTCAAGTAATGGTTGATTCTTTGTTATTTTTTTACATCGTCTAATGCAAGGTCGAATGACATCAAAATTGTATACCCATAAAGATTTGGATATTCTTATAACAAACTCAAAACTTGCATAAAAAGAACAGACGCAACTACAAGATATAAAATTTATATAAAATGAATCATTTTTATAAACGAATCAAAATTTCACACAATATATTTCACATAATGAATAAGCTATACGCCATTTTTTATAATAAGTCTTCTTCTTCAATGGCCTTACATTTCAACTGGAACTTGGTCGGCTTTTTCAACTTAGTAATTTATTAGCATTTCCTCAGTTATTAATTGAAAGCTTTTTTATACCCGCCATTGCATGAGTATGTATCTTATGTTGCAAGTACAATGGATACACTATGCCCAGGGTGTCGAAATTTGATGTTAGCCGCGAAATTCAAACATTTTCGCGAAAAACCGCGAAATCAACCTTTTCCCGTCAAAATTGGTTGGAAATTGGAAATTGGTCGAATGTTGAGCTAAAATTAAATTGAAAAACAATTTTGTTTTTATTTCAAGTTTTAAAAATAGTTAGAGACGTAAAAAATATGGATTCTTTAGGAAAGTTTATCTTAAATAAGAAAATTAATCGATTGCACCAATAAAATTGTTTGACGGGAAAAGTCAATTAGGCCGAAGCGTCGAATAAGATGGAGCAAAACTACTCGACACCAACCTCGCGATTCTGCCAACGGGGTTTAAATTTTTTTCGCAGCTAGCGAAGTTTTTGTCTGTTGATGACCTGTTCGATGGAATTTCAGAATGTGCAATCAACAAGTCTATGATACAGGATGAACTATCGGCCTACGAACATGCCGTTACGGAAATACAGGAAAATGCCGATCCACTCACGTTTTGGTTTGCAAACCGAGACCGCTTTCCTCAGCTCTTATAGCGGTGAAATATCTGTCTATTCCTGGAAACTCGGTAGATGCTGAACGTAGTGTCAGCCAGTACAATTTAATCAACTTCCCAGCGCCAAAAGTTGACGGAAAAAAATTTGGCCAACCAAGTGCTTTTGACCAGTGATGCAAAGAAATAATTTAAAAAATAATTTTAAATTATTAAACGTAACAATTTAAATAAATATGGAATCTACATTGTCTTTTTTTATTTTTTGGACCGAAATATAATTTACCGCGAAATTGCCGCGAATTTTCAGATTTTCTGAATTGGCTCTCCGCGAAATTTTGAAAATTTTGCCGCGAATTTCCACCACCCCTATACATTTGCATTGACCTAAACGTAATAAAAACATTTAAATCACTTTAAAACATTGTCTACAGCAATCCTCTTATAAGTGTAGGTGGATGCAAATACCAAAAACCATACCCGCATATTATGGGTTCAAAGTTATAAATAATCCAATTTATATTGCGTCTCCGGTTGATGCCATGGCACCACAGACAGTTCACGTGGTTCCTTTGCACAATGGATGACGGAGCGACATGAGCAGGCAAAAATAATTTCAGCTTTTTATAATTGTCCACATTTTACCTCCAAGTGTATTATTTCGATGTTGTAATACCTACTGGTTTGATTATTTTGAGAAACGATAAAGAGTAGCGAATTCAAGAATAAAATACAAATTGGTATACGATTAACTGACAAAACTTTTTATGAAGATGATTATTTTGCGTTCAGTTGTGAATGTAACCATTTCTCAGCTGTTCAGCTGTGAGCTGTTCACTTTCACGGCTAACCTTGAAAAAGATTTGGGGAAATTTATAATTCTTCCTGAACGATGTACAGTGGATAGAAGCTGCGCAGATGACGCGTTTTTTTCGATTGTGTGAAAACGTTTAATTTTACATGGGTTGTGTCCGAGAAAAAAAAGATTCAACGTAAAATTGTTGCCTTGTTTTTGTCATCTTGTTTTTGATTCAATATGGTGATATGCACACCCAGGTTTTATTGAGGCGGTTGGAATTCCTTTTTTTTGTCCATTGAGTTGAACTTTTGTTATACCCCTGATTACTTTTAACTATGTAACTATGTATTCGCATCTTGTAGGTTGATCACCATTTGTCAAGTAAACAACCTAAGACGCGTATTTTCCCCGTCCGGTCCGGTATAATTAAGTTAATAAAACCCACTACCTTTCCAGGATTTGCACACCCAAAAAATCTGCACGTTGTTTCCACCTGAAAAAGTACGTAGATTTTTTCCACCTGAAATTCACGTAACTTTTACCTGATTTATCGATAGAATTTTTATGCTACGTGAAAATCAGGTAAGCTCTACCTGAGTTTTGTATAGAATTCACCGGACACGTAAGTTTCACCTGAATTTTCTGAAGCATTTGCCGTTACGTGTGCACGTAAATTGTACCTGAAAATTCAGGTGGAAACAACGTTTAGATTATTTGGAATGCAGTCCAAATATCTCCTGGTTGCATAAAGCCACTATTTAGAAATTTAGATCTACCCTTGTACAATGCATCACAACTGCAAAGGAGATGTTCCGAGGTTTCACGTTCCATGTTACAGAAACGACAGATATCATTCTGAATCTGGCCAATATTTTTCAAGTGATATCTCCTCGGGCAGTGTCCGGTTATTAGAGCTTTCCGGTTACTTTAATATTGGGAATTATAAATCTCTTTAAACACACACACCAACCAGTTAGTCATCAACATTTGTGCTTCCCAGGATTTCAATTCCATTTTTATGGTACAGTATGATACACCACAGAAAGGTTCTGGACTAATAAACTGTGTGTTTGCACCTCGTTTTGCAAGCTAGTCCGACTGTTTCATTACCTCCAATACCACAGTGTCCTGGAACTTCATTCACATAAAAAGTTTGAATTTTGGCGCGTGTTGGGAAAGAATTGGGTGTTTATATGTATAAGATTTCGAAGCAGTGTATCCAAGCCTTTCTTAGCTGTCTTCAGAGACGCTTGAGCTTCAATAAATAATTTATTTAGACTACAACTTGGTAATAATCGATTCCCCCTTAGTTTTTATATGATGATTGGCAGAAAAAAATCCAGGAATTTCATTTAATTGGGACGTGGTAAATGCTCGATAGTTTTTCAACTAAAACGTTCCGTTTCAGGGAGAGAAAAAAAGTTGTTCGGGACCCCTCGGTAGATTTTTTTTTTCAATTAGTCGCGAAATGGAAGCTGAAGAGCTATATTTTTAAGTATAGTGAAAGTTTTAGCGATGCTCATTTTTTTGACATAAAGGTCCCCCATGACATAAAGGTCATTTCAAAATCACTTTAATAAAGAATATAGAAAAAAGGAATCTTCAAAATTTGAGCTTAGGTCAAATTAAGACTTTCGAATAAAATATTCGAAAGGTTTTGAAAACTCATATGTGAATATGTACGTTATGTGGAAGATATTGATTTGGAAAATGTATTGGAGGTAATCACTTTCCCTTCGATGGGACTCAAACCCATGACCCTATAGTACGCTAGACTGGTGCTTTAACCAACTAAGCTACGAAGGACCTCCGTCGGCCTTCGCAACCTAGAGGCTACTGAACGAGCTCGAGATGCCCAAATTGGACGCATAGTCAAATCACTCGCAATCCATTTCTCAAGCCAATACTTCCACATGTGTATTGTACACGTCCACATTAGAGGAGCGTGAGTATTTAGAATGTCTGGCGGCTATACACATTCTTCATCAGCAATTGTACTGATCAGTGATCAAGTGAGGTTGTGCAAGCTATTTGCCAGTCGGTCGTCAAGCTCAGACCCGACCGCATTGCGTAGGCAAGAGCACGCAACTCAGGTTCAGTTCAATCAAAGTTAATTGCCTATTTCCACCACGGTCGGGTTTGCTCTACATGACTTCTATAAAACCAGCATAAAACCAGAATGTTACTGGGGATGAATATATTTGGAACAGTTTCGCGACCGCTAATGACACAATATTAGAATGGTAGCTCGCGGTCGCAATTGGTATTGCAATATTGTTATTGCCCATGAACCGCCGCACTATCCGATGATTTTTCAAGATCGTAACAGTAAAATGCCATGAGCTGGTGGCAAAGCAGTACCCGGAATGTTAGTCTCCAAACGAATCACATGTGATTCATGGTGTGATGAGATTCAGATTGTCCTCCGGAAGGTTCGAATTCGTACAAATCTCATTTCTCGTCATTCGTCCTAGCTCAATGTAGTTGTGGAATTGTAAGCACGGAAAGTATAACAGTAGGAATCGTTTTTTGAAGAACGTGAAACACAGAAAGAAACAAAATTGAGATACAATGAAGAGAAGGAATTTTGCTTATAAGGCAGAAGCTGTAGACACTAGCCCACCGAGATCGTCTCTGCTTGCAAAATTATAAGGTCTTATACAATATGTGTATAAAAATCTAGCTATACCGCAAATACCCATTATACCTATCAAGATTTTAACAATATCGTGCTCGAGATACGATAGTTAATACCAAGCTCGTATCACTTCCAAAAAAACTACTTACAGTTTGAGAAATACGTATCTGTGTTTCTACCGTCGGTGATTGCGCGGTAGTACCACTCGCAGTGCATCTCGGTTAAGTGCACTTACATTGAAACTATTGGCAAAAGTGACGAAAAACAAAAAAAAAATGATAGTGTAAATATCAAGTTCAATTGTCGTAGCGTATATGGCTATACTTACACTCTCGTCGTCGTGTTATTTCTAACACAGCAGTGTACCCCGAGTGGTAGGTGGCTTTTATGCGTGTACCAAATTTCTAGAAGAGATACCAAACTACTAGAAGATTGGAACTGACATTTAATCAACTTTACCATTCGTAAAATGATCGATAGTACCTCAACCAAACTAAAAATCACGCAATGATGCAAATCACGAGTCGAATCATGTACGATTTTCTGGGCCACGAGTCTGGTGAGGTTTGCCTAGCGCTGGATTTGAATTGTGGATGATATTTGAGAATTTGAGTTTTTAAGGTCACTCCTTACAGAATCCAATCTTCAAAGCAGACATCATGCACGCGTACA
Source organism: Armigeres subalbatus (assembly GCF_024139115.2). Taxonomy (NCBI): domain Eukaryota; kingdom Metazoa; phylum Arthropoda; class Insecta; order Diptera; family Culicidae; genus Armigeres; species Armigeres subalbatus. Next base: position 10,038 of record NW_026941807.1, read on the forward strand.
AAAAAGGATGAGATTGAGCAACGACTGCTACGCGCACATAAAATTTAGCGCACGCGAGTCTCACGAAACTTATGTACCTCACATTAACATTGGTGAGTCGCATTGAGACATCTCAATGCGATCAGCTCATGCGCTGTTTGCCATGGCAAACCTTTGCAAACAACAGCGGAGGAGCGTAAAACAGTTTGGGCGGGAAAATTTTCATTCAATAATATCGTCGCCTAAGTAACGCCAGCTATGCATTCCTAGCACATGAGATGAGTCTCATGAGGCGTACATTGAGACACGCTCACTCCAGTAATATTGTGCGCGCACTAGCTTCTCTCGTCACACAGAATCGGTTGCTACGTGAGCTTTTGTAGCTCATGGCACACTGTCTCATCCGTGTATACACGAGAATTAAGAGACTCTGATTCAAAGTGCTCGCGTTTTCGGGTGCACACCACTCGATACGGAAGCAACGCACAACTGTCATTTTTATTTTTTCACGCATGCTGCGACGAAGCAAAGCTGAATCAACAGTAATGACAGTTGTCCGCCGCCTCCGTATCGAGTGGTGTGCCATCGAAAACGCGTGCACTTTGAAACTTGGATTCTGTCAGGAGTGACCTTAACAACACTGCTTCTGATGATGACCACGCAAAGAACAATTACACAAGGGAAAATCTAAAGAAGAAAACTAAAAACATCTAGTAGCTTTATGGAACACGAACATGACAACAGAATACACCAGCTCAGCAATAACTCAATGATCCGATCCCGCATAAGAACCCGTTCTGATTCGCCAAGCGCGAGACTTACCACACCGATCCTGACCTGGGATGTTCCGAAGCAATCCGATGAGCCTCAGGCGGCCATCGGTGTGATCAACCCGCTTCATCGGGCAAGTATCCGCTTACTTTTGCTAACAACTAGTTAACCTACTGTTACAAACCTTCCAACCTAACCAGACAACTATGAACCCCTTCGCTGTGAATCATTCTTATCCAAACCTGTTGAGAGTGTCTTATGCCACGATACCTAACATCCACTCTGTAGTCTACAAGTAAACAACGATATAGATCTAGTACAACACCCTGATTCGCCAAGCGCGAGGCCCACCACGCCTAGTCTGACCAGGAATGTTCCGAAGAAATTCAAAGAGCCCCTAGCGGTAGTCAGCGTGATCCGCCCACACCACCGGGCAAGTATTCTATTAAATAACGTCACTATAAAACAAGATATTTTAGTTACTAGATAAAGATTGTCGCTTCGGTTCCTTTTATTCTGCTGTCCGGAACATGTTGGGTACCAAGCAGTCAAATCGTATGGATTTTCCTTCTTTGACATTTAGCTCCCCTATCCTCGCCAGCAAAAGATGTTCCGGACAGCGACGACAGCGACAATCTTTATCTGGTAACTGAAATATCTTTTCATAAAACAGTCCAATTCCATTTATATTCCCACACCACACATGTCTTAATCGCTCCTGGTGTACATATGTCCGGATCAGCTGATGAGTATGGCAAATTAAACACCATTTGATTCGCCATGCGCCAGGCCTACCACGTCGACCCTGACCAGGGTCGATTCGATGAGCCCCTGGTTGCAATCGACATGGCTTGCCCGCAACCAAGTACAACAAGTACGGCAAGTACAACATTTTCCCAACTGAAGATCTGTTGACTGTAGATTCTTTCTCTGTAGATCCAGGAGTCATAAAACTATCCAGCTTTTTACGCTAGCCATAAATTAACAAGGGGTGAATCGAATTTGACAAATGCTGTGTACACAATTTCCTAATAATATCTTAGTAGCCATGAATTAGTTACATTTTTTTTTCAATTTTAATGCAGTTCAATTTTCGGGGATTTACTTAGGGGAAACCGCCAAATGTTGATCGGCTAATTTTGTCGCCTATTGTTGAACTCCCATAAGAAATGCACGTGCGTTCAACAATAGGCGAAGAAAATTGCCGTTCAACATTTGGCGAATTACCCTATTTCATATTTTGCGAAACAGAATCAAAATGTATTTTAATTTTTGTGACTGATATTCTGTAGATGCAGTGACACGCCCGCGTTTTTTGCGATATGGGCAAATTGATGCAGTTTGAGGTTCAATGTATGCTAGGAAGGGTGCCTCAATAGCTGTTCAAAGAAGAGTATCCAGCTCATATTTACACTAACGGGCGATTCTAGAATACTCCAAGTTCAATAGGAAATATTTTAATACTGATGTAAGAGTGAATTTATCTCATTTGGATTTGTGATCTTTTATTTCTGAGATGATTAAATGAAATGTATTTAATTTTGCCAAAATACTGTCATGTTCCCTTTGATTTTTGTTATTAAATTTAATATTTGCAGAAAGTTGTATTTGACTGATGACGTAATGAGATAATGATAAAAAGAAAAAGCGGTTATGAATCAATTTTCATTTATTTCTATGGAATCAGAAATGGAAAGAGAATGTATGGAGAGCAAAACCTTACAGTGTGACAAATGGAAAACAGCCGTGGTTGAATCTTGGGTTGAATTCACTAATTAAAATAAGAGATAGGCTAGGTGTACCAGTTGTGGCTATAGCACCAGTTGTCGCACTAGTGCTTTATATGCCAAATGACCAATCAAATCACCGTGAACCAAGTTCATATCGATAAAGCATATTCATATGACACGATAACACCTTTGATTTCCTCCAAAACAAGCAAAGCATAATTGTAAAAATTGATTTTGCTTAATTTTTAACGTCCTTTGCACCAGTTGTGGCACTAGTGGTCCCAATTTGGCCAGTTCCATAAGAAAACAACGGGATTTGCCAAATAAGGAACCAAAATTAAGAATAGTGCCATAACTGGTGCATGCGTTCCTATTATGGATTAATCAATTTTGAGGATAATAAAAAAATTTATTGTGGTTTTCACAGCTGTTCTAAGGAGCAGAAAGTAAAACCTTTCGCTTGATATATAAAGTCCACCCACATGCCTTTTACTTATTTTTTTAAAAATAGTTGTTCTTATGTATGGCGACAATTGGTACACCGACCCTAGTTTAATAAGAAATCTGGTGATCGTATGCTTAACTATCCATTCTATGAAAATAAATGAGAAACAATTTTGAATTTACTATTGGAAATCTAATAGATACAATTTAGACAAACATATTGTTACTTTAGGAATTCTGCCCTGATGTGAAGAACTGAACTCATTCAAAATTCAGGAAAAAAATCCTAGCTTCAAACGAACTCCGCCAAACACCTTGTTATGAGCGGTTTAAATATTCCTGTCCTCCAGAGCTTATGAGTACACCTCGTGTTAGAACACACGAGTTCTCCGAAGACATCAATTTGTATCTTAAAAAAAACTATTTATTTTTTTACAATCCAACGTCTGTCTCGACGTCCGTAGTAATGGTTTATAACTGGAAACCGAAAGAATACATCCAAATCCGAGGTTCAGTTCCAACAAAATGGAAAACTGTCGACTACGCAACGAGATACGACCACAATCACCAATGTCGGATGACTCTGAATCCTGCAGCAAGGAAACGTACGACAGCACTACGTCATTCGCCATCCTATGGAACAAATGCTGGCGTCATTCCTCCTTAGTGAACTACAGCTATTGATCTCAAAATATCAACCCATAGTTATATGTCCACAAGAAACTAACGTTGATCATCGCAAATTAGGAACTAGTGGCATCGGAAACAACTACCAGCTATTATTGAGTCAATGCTCTACTCATGGTAGATAAGGCGCCGGACTGGCAGTTAAAAATGGTACACTGTTCCAGAGGCTCTCGATCCAGACGAACGTCCAAGCTAAAGCAGTCCAGTTGTTCTTTCCAACCAGAATAACAGTCACCTCAGTATACCTCCCCCAAAAGAAAAAGAGGCCGCCAAACTATTAGGAGATCTTCTAGAGGAGGTCCCAAAACCATCTGTCATACTAGGTGACCCGTACGCTCACCATTCCGTTCAGGGAAGCGTGTCTACTCAGTCATCATCCGAAGCCGAAAAAAGGAGAATCCATTCTAGAATTAACCGTACAACATGATATGGTATACCATGTACTTACTATAGTACTTAACAACGGTTCACTTCACACACGCGCATTACCCCGTGTAAGGAACACCTCAGGCTCTAGGAGCAGGAAAATTCAATTAGAAAACACTAGTCAACTATTCTGGTAGTGACCACTTTCCAATTCTAGTTGATATCCCAAATAGTCAAAACGATCCAAATCGCCGACCTAGATGGTTGTTTGAGAAGCCAACTGGGATCTATATGAAGATCTCACATCTAGATCTCTTCGCCCTGATATCGAGCTCTCGGTAATCGAATTCACTGATAAGATCGTCTCAGCGACAGAATCCAGTATTCCAAAGACACCGGGGGTCATATGATCAAATACAGTAGTATGGTGGGAGCAGGAAGTAGAAACAGCTTCGATCCCTTCCTCGTTTAAGCGACGATGGCCCACGGAAGGCAGAAGCTTTGAAACAGTTTCAGGAAGCTCGATAATTATGCGAAGCCAAACAGGAAAGCTGGGACGATTTAGTAGAAAGCATTAATCCACACACCCCAACCAGCCAGGTTTGGAACAGCATTAATAGGCTACAAGGAAAAAGGCAACACAATGCGATAGCACTCCAACTTCAAACTCCAAGAAAATCCAGAAGTAGGGACGGCTGAGGTTCGAAACACATCGTCCCCATTTGCAATTAAAGAAGTACAACACCAATTTCACCATCGAGAAGCTGACGTGGGCACGTGGGCATCCGCAATAAACCTGATGGGTACAGACCGATAACGCTTTTAAGTTGCATAGGAAAACGTTTTGAAAGAATAATAAATCGGTGGCTAATGGCAGAGCTAGAGGCCTCGGGAAGACTCGAGCCGGTGACAAGCGCGGTGTCATCATCATCAATAGACATAGCCCTCTGTCATCATTGAAACGCAGTATGAAAAAAATATAGCCCAGGACATCCTGGCTACGATCTGGCGATGGGCTAAACAGTAGGATGTCAGTAGCCTGGGAAGACTTGATTCACGGCTATTCGCCATCCGTGCCGACAAAGGGATAGACTCACAGGGGATAGAGCCAAACTGGAATCTCTTATTAGCCTTCAAATAGATTAACACGTAGAAATCGTATCTCTTGACATTTTGACATATAGACCCGCAATCTTGCAAACTCTAGTGAACTGGAGATGTGGACAATCTCAGGAAGGATGCTAATAATCTTGTCTAGCTTCATCAGTGATAGATTCTTCCAAGTAGTCGCCAATGGATCTCTCTCAACGCTGAGAAGGGCAGATAATGGAGTACCTCAAGGCTCAATCCTCTCCGTGACAATATTTCTAGACGCCATACAACAAATTTTAAATGTCATATCAACTGGGATAGACATATTGCTATACACCGATGACGTTATTCTAACAGTGAAGGGGAAAAATCACATCTCGTATCGTAGGAAACTTAGGGAAGCAGTTTCAGCAGCTGTAGGATGGACCTCCATTGTCGGCTTTGAAATTGCTCCTACAAAATCCAAACTATTGCACGCCTGTCACATGAACCACCGGAAACGAAGTAGAGCTATTAGAATTGATCAAACCCCAATACCTCGAACACAGTGTCTAATTCTTGGTGTCACAAACGACCCCAAAGTTTCTGAAACAACTTTAGCTTACCAAGGAAAGCTGTCGTAAAAGGTTAAACATCATACGTATACTAGGGTATCACCTCACAAGGAGCAATAGAGACTTTATTGAGTATAGGATCAGCCCTGTTAATGTCGAAGCTCTATTTTGGACGAGCATTAACATGGAAGCTATGTAACGAACTTTTTGATCCAGTGTTGGTTTCATTTTCGCCTGGCCTTGATCCAACGTCTGTGTCTCCTAGCTGTCAGACTCAGCGAAAAGAATGGAGGAGCCTCGGGATATCCAGTAGTACAAAGAGCTAATAAATTGCTTCTGGAAACAACGGGATGGTTTTTACAAAAAAAAATCCAAAAATATGTACACTGCAAAAATTCCACACATTTTTATTGGCAAAAATCCATTAATTTAATTCATGATTCTAATTAGTGCACACATAACCACTCTCGACGCGAAGTACAAATATAATCTATAATCAAATAAAATGTATGTGTGGTATCTAATACATATGCAGTTATTGAATTTATGTGTGGGTACAAATTGCATATATTTGGGTCGCCAAATTGCAAAAATGTATGTGTGCGACAAATATATTCAATATAAAGAATTTTCTCGGTGTAGCGTCCTAAGAAGATCAGATAGGGCATGGAACATGCCAACCCCAATAATAGACAACGGGAAAAAAACAGAGCAGGCACAACCAAAGAAATTGTAGTACCAAAACTCAAAATGACCAATGAATGGTTCTCTTTAAAAACCGAAACATACCGTGATGGTCAGCGGATAGTTCCCTGGATGAATCTGTGTATCCGTGGAATGAATTCTGTTCATTGGGCGATTTAGTAGTCATGCTCACCACATAATAATTCCCCAGAAGATGATGAACATCATATGGTATTCAAGAAGGCTCAGAACAAATATTATTTATTTTATTTTAATTCTATAAATTAGTCATAGAATTGAAAGATAACTATTTTGCTTGTGCCATAAGTCGCCAAAACATTCATTTCATTCTTTAGTTCCTAATGAAAATTATTTTATATAAATTCTGCTATTCTGCTTTACAATAAACTTTGTGTATTGACTATTTTTTTTATAAAGAACGACCATTACTGATTCTTACATACGATGTGCTAATTTAATAAATTGTTTTTCTTTACGAAAAAATCAAGATGCGAAATAAAAATTCCTCCTAATTCTATGGCGTAGCCCACTGCGCGATGGACCGGCCTCTTCTGCTGACGACAGCAGGGTGTTCGCACAAACCATTGCAATCAATTTAAACCAATTGTTGTAAATTGATACCACGTAACAAACAATCAGAACTCATTTATGCTCGCACACGCGTGACTTTTCGTGAACGATACGCGACTGGATTCACAGTGCTTTGAACTGACGAAGACTTTAAAAAAATCAATTTTCTGTGGACGGCATAAACGAGAAATGCTCTTCCACCAATATAATAAAAAGTACCAAAACTAACTTTTAGTTAAACTAAAACAAGGATTACTAAATCCTAATAAACTAATGGTTTAACAACAAAAAATGTTTGCCAAAGGCCACATTTATGTTAAAATATTGAAAAATAATATCAAAAAAATCTCAACAGTATCCCAATGAGCTGGATGTATAAATCATTTGACGAATTGGCCTTTTATTAGATCTACACAAACTGAATGATTTGATTTTTTTGTACATCACTATAAATCTACAGAGATAAATCATGGCCATTTGGTCATTTCGGTAAGTGACCGATTCGTGTAATGATGGTTTTCTGAACTGGCATAAAATTATTTCTACATACCTGCAGGGAATTCAGTTGCTTCAACAGATCCTTCGATTTCGGCCCAGGGATGGCAGTTTTGACAGATGGTCCACTTGGTTCACTCAGCTGGGTCGAGAATGTTCTGCATACTGTGGAGTACACGAACGTAATACATAATATTGATCCATATTTGCCCCGATGTCTGTATGACCTGAATTAGATAAAACTTACATTTCTGCAACGAGCTGTGCTTTTGAGCCTCAAGTCGCACTGCAGTAGCACTCAACGTTTTCAGCCACATCCTGAAGTGGTTGAATTGGAACCAATCAGCACAATTTAATCCTTAATTTAGATGATTTTTCAGTTCCACTACACAAATTTCACACCAACTTCACTGCACTGTGTATCAAATAATCATGCGTCAGAATAATCGGAGCTTGGGCAGCCAAACTTCTTCTCTCGCCAAGAGCTGTGGAGGAAATGAATTTGTCGACTCTCCTGCTATCTACCCAAATATAGATGGAAACGAATGCAGGAATAGCGTATACACAAGCGGTCGCACGTATTCTCCCGGTACAATGTAGACGGCGGTCTCTTTATCACAATCATAGACCAACATATCTCACCTATTCCGAACCGCGGAGGAAGCAAGTTGAACCAGTAGAAGAGAAAATACAAAATCTCCCCTCAACAGAATTAAAACATGGTCCTATCGGAAGAGACGTGATATGTACACAAGACAACGTGGGTACCGTACAAGGGAGTGAAATCCAACCGAAGTGTTTTTGAATGGTATGTATATTATTCAAATTTGACGATTTGACGGAACAAGGTGAAAGGCTAGGCTCATTTTAATGCTGGTCCGTTTGATCAGCCTACTACGCATTATCAGCAGTTAAAGCGAAAGTACTTATGCTTGTAATACCTACCTTGATTATTCATGAGCAGATCAGCAGTGATTTAAATTGTAATGGCCCGGCGCGGCAGGCCATTCATAATAGCTGAGATTCAAAAACATTTTAAATATCTCGCGGGATTGTAAAGTATTCATCAATTTCGACTCGTTCAAATTTTTTTCAGTATTCACAATTCGATTTCAGCTGGCGTCAAAACTTATTTTCTTTCCACATCTCAAATTGGGTTCCATTTGCTTGATTAGTTCTCGAGTTATGCAGAAATGTGTGTTTCATTTGTATGGGAGACAAGAGTGGGACAGAATTTTATTTTCACTTTCAGCATGGCTTTTGCAAGCCTCTTGGGAGTCTTCCTGATCAGGAATGCATAACAAAATTATAACTCAATTCTATCAATTGTTGTTATTTAAAACCATGTGTGTTATAATTTGATAATTCGATAAAAATGTGTCTTCGGCCAGTTTTATTTCATATCAAAATTATAACAACATTAGTTATGAATATTTCCACAAAATAATTGCCTACATTTTTTGTAGACATTGGAAAAAAATTAAAGGTAATCACCTTCAGTATAACTTGAACCCGCTCGATATTAATACATAGCTGGAACAAAGTTAATTGCCTACATTATGGATGGAATTCCGTCGTGGTAGCGTACCAGATTTCTATCCGTGATGTAGGCAATTACCTTGAAAGTAGATTTTTGTACAGAAAAATATATCAACGTTTGTTATAATGTTGATATGAAGGTATCAACCTCTGTTTTAATTGTGTTACGGCTAGAGGTATTTTTGATATATTTTTTGTTATTTTAACAACTGAACAGCAAAATTTATAACCCATTTTGTTATGCATTATTGATCGGGTTGGGTCCTGTTCAATCGGTGGAACTATAATTTAGCTCCGACAATTTTAATTTTGCATAGGACTTATTTTGAGGCAATTTACCTTTACAAAAAAAAAATCCCGAATAAAGTGTCCCATTATTCTCTAACGAGATATCGATCCTACTACATCATAGGAAAATTTGATCCGACGCTCGTAAAAAATGGTATTTATATAAAACTAATTGCTATATGAACGTAAGGCTCATTGCACTTTTTGTTCCAGCATCACTGCCACCTGCTGCTTTGCGTTGTTTGCACGAGGCACCACTTTGCGTGGAAGATTCGCTTAGCATGAATAAAAAGCGAGTTACTATAGGGACACGTATACTAGCCTTGCTGTTTGAGTCTTCGTCCAGAAGGTACTAGGTAGAAGAAATTCAACCAAATATCAATGAAGGTGTGATTAATAAAAAGCAGCATGTAATAACGCACACTTTTCACACATCATGCAACGAAACGATTATAGATTGGGGATAGTTGGGGCCTCTCAATCGCGACGTCAATAGCTCGAAGCTAATCTGAACAATAGAGGTAATAAACTATAGAGGAAGATTGGCGCTGTCGTCCCTGAATTTTTTTTTTTGTTAAAAAAATATATTCCTAAATTCTAACTTTCGAGAAGCTTTCCAGTATTTCGAACAGACTTAGATAAGATGCTTTTTTTCAAGTTCGTTTATTTGAAAGGCTCAGGCATGTATAACACTGTACGGAGCCACGGTTCTTTTTGATATGTACAGGGTGCGGCAGAAAATAATGCGAAAATTGGTTCCATTTCTTTCAAATCCCATTTGAACTACTCCAAGCAAAAATATCAACATTTTCGAGTTCAGTTATCATTATAAGGCCCTTGCAAACAAATTTACTGAATGTGTGCTCTATTTCTATTAAAAATATCTTCAAGACGACGCCGGAGCTAAAACACATCTTTCGAACCTAGTCCTCCGACATCAATTGCCATGTGCATGTTAGGGTTGACGTTAGGGTCTTCCCACAAGGGTGCGATGATATGCAGGCTCGGCTTCTACATATGCCTCAATCGTATTACCCAACGGATTAAGATACGGACTGCTAGGGGGCCACAAATCTATCGACCAAAATTTCATTTTGTTCTTCTGCCATTGTTGGTTCGATTGGACGTGTGACATGGCGCTCCATCATGCCGTAGGACAACGTTATGATCATCGAAAAATTTGGCCTTCACCCAGGGAAGCACTTGATCTTTTAAAATACCGATACTTCGGTATTGATTTTAGACCCAACATAAATGAAAACAGGCGGCAGTTTCAAATCCTTGTGGCCACCAAGCCAAAAATCATGACATCAGCCGGATTGGATTTTTTTTTATCATTTCATTTATTTGGTAGGCTCAGTCGTGTGTGACACTTTGAGGAGCCGCTATTCTTAAGTATGATATTTTTACAATCAGTATCATCTTATCATTAACAGTTAGTAGGGAAAAGGGACGTAGACCGTAATACTCGTGGTGACTCAAGGTTAAAAATTACTTAATTCAGGACGGACGGGGTAGGAATATGGGTTTAGGTTATTCCAGCTGCTCATCCGGGCAGCCGAATTGGATTGTAATATAAACTTCATTTTCTCCTGAACATCCACAATTTTCTTCGGTGAAATGAACCGGTCCGTGCGGCCCAACCAAACTACGTGATCGATGTCATCGTAACCAGCTCCTCACCTACATTAGTTGCTATCGACAAGGTTTATTCTGTACAGATGTGCGTTTAGTGAATAGGACATATTAAGCCTCGACATCACTCGACCTCGACTGAAGTCCCCACCTCTCTCAGAAATTTTAGGAATTATGGAAAATAGCCACCGCCCAAGTTCGTTGCGTGTCCAATTCGTTTGCCAACTTGAAAGAGTAATCTGGCGGACTAATCGGAAAAACTCGTTGCTCGAGAATTGTCTATCATAAACCTCACCTTCCTGTGCGCCCACCTTTGCCAACGAGTCCGCCATCTCATTGCCGTAGATTAAGCAGTGAGAAGGGACCCAAACAAAGGTAATCTTTCGACCAAAACACGCATCTGCTCTCTTATGTTTGAAAGAAAGTAGGATGCGTGCTTAACAGGTTTCATCGACCGGAGTGCCTCGATAGAACTATAGAACTAAAACTAAGACTATCCGAGAAGATGAAATAATGGTCTACGGGCTGATTTGAAATTGTCCCCAAAGTGAAGTTAATTGCTGCCAGCTCAGCAACATAAACCGAACACGGTTCCTGAAGTTTTCGGAAGGTGGTTGAAGTTACATTGAAAACACCGACGCCAGTGGATCCGTTAATGTGGGAACCATCAGAGAAATATCTGTTGTTGCAATTGACATGTTCATATTTTTCAGAAAAAAAGCGAGGGAATAGATATTTGTCGAAGATGATCGCATCCCATGAATAGCATGTTTCATGGACAGATCGTATTCAATTGAGGAACTGTCATTGGTGAAGTGAACTTGAGGTGGATTATAACACGGAAGACAAAGATCTGATGATATGTACATAGTTGAGATAAACTCTCAGAAACAAAACGACAAGTCAGTTCAAGCATTTTATCGGCGTTATCTAGAACAAGTGTCCCAACAAACAATTCAAGCTGAATAATCTAGTATTTTAACTGGAGAAGACTATTTTTAGTTGAATAAGCGCTCCATCAGCTCCTAAGAGTCTCGTTTCGACGCTCTACTTTTGTGCGGTGGTTCGGCTAAAAGTATAGAACAATAGAACCAGTGCAGTGACCGCGGTCGAAACAAATGTGTAGTGTATAAGAGTACCGCTTCTTAGTAAACACAACCAACTGAGTTTTTTTGCGGTGAAAACTCGATCCCTAAATATCTGGCTCAAACAGTCAGAACCTTGGGGAAGACCCATGTAACTATTTCTGGAAGTTGTCAGAGTGCCGAGTGTGAAATTCATTTGTTTTTCTGGCTGCAAATTGTACAAGAAATTATTCAAAATAACGGGTAATCCACTACTGTGCAGATTGTCTGACAGTACTTAATTATATCTATTTCTATGGTACTTCTATGGAAACAGTAGAAGCATAAGTACTAGAACGCTAGTGGCGCTGTAGTCATTTACATTATTTTGCCAAGTTATGCTTCAGCAAGCCATAATTTATGCATCATGTTGTAATGCATGTTTGGTTCGATCACCAACATCGGTTTGACACTTGTAGTACCGGTACTTTGGCTGCCAGGTCGAAGTAACCAAGATGTTAGTCACGCGAACAGGAACGACATTAGCAATCTTATACTGTTGAATATGTTGAAGTACAAAGCAACTCATTGATCATAGTAGGCAACCTGTTACACTGTTCATTGACATACGTATAATTTGTAGAAAATAAATCATTCCTGAATTACACTTCAAACAGTAAATACGTGTTTGGTAATTTGTCTGCTCAATTACCAATGTTATGAGCCCAGAAGAACTCATTGAAGAGGATAACTCAATCCAAACTGTGAAATCGTTACCAGCTATTCCGAGAGATTCGAGTAGGATGAGTGATCTCAAGACGTCTTTCAAGAAGCTTGGTGATTCCAACTATGCGGTATGGAAATTTCGAATGGAGCTTGTACTGATTCAAGAGAACCTGTTGAGCGTCGTCAATGAACAGAAGCCTCAAAATCCGCCGGCAGATTGGATCACGAAAGATGCGGAGGCACGTGCACTCATTGGGCTCTCAGTTGAAGATGAGCAGCATTCGCATGTTATTCGAGCATCGTCGAGTAAGGAGATGTGGGACGCATTACGAACTTACCATGAGCGGTCATCTTTGGCGAGCAAGGTCCATGTTCTTCGCAAGCTATGTTCCCAAAGGCTGTTGGAAGGAGGAAGCATGTCTGAACATTTGAACGAGATAACCTGCCTAACCAACCGGCTGATTGCTATGGGAGAAGAGCTGAAGGAACACTGGATAGTGGCCATGATTTTATCAAGCTTACCGGAATCATATGGAAGTCTCATTACGGCGTTGGAGAGTCGACCAGAAGCGGATCTAACCTTGGAGTATGTGAAAGGTAAGCTCCTTGATGAATGGAAGCTACGTGAAGAAAACCAATCGATGGAAAAGGTGTTACGAACTGGTGGAGATGAGACAAACAAACTATCCATGAAACAGAAGGTAACCTGCCATTATTGTGGAGTAGAAGGTCATTTTCGTCGGGATTGTAGAAAGTTCATCAATGACAAGAGAAAGCAGCAGAAGCCCAGAGATCAAAAGGTAAAGCTAGCAGTGAATGATGAAATCGAAATGTGTTTGGCGGCTGGTGAGCACACTGGTGACGCATTGTGGTTATTGGACTCTGGCGCAACTTCACATATGACGAATGATGTACGTTTGCTGGATAGATTGGATGCTTCGCGGAGAAATAAAGTTCAAGGAACTGGCGTTGGTACAGGTGTATTCCGAGGCGTTAATGATGAAGGCAAAGCAGTTAAGGTTCAACTATCTGATGTCTATCATGTACCAGCGCTTTCTGGAAGTTTATTAAGTGTTAGCAAAATAACCGATGAAGGATTCGAAGTTATATTCAACCAAACAATGTGCAAGATAGTGAAGAATGATGTGGTTTACCTGATAGGAGAGCGCCGAGGCAGTTTATATCATTTGAAGGATGGACCCGAAAGAGTATTGGTTACTGTGGCCGACCATTCCCAACAATGTATTCATTTGTGGCATCGCCGGTTAGGACACCGAAACGCGGATGCGATTATGCGAATTGTGCGCGACGAAATGGGAACCGGTTTGATGATGCAGAACTGTGGGGTTCAAACCATCTGTGGCACGTGCTGTGAAGGAAAATAAAGCCGTATTTCATTCCCGAAAGAATCGGAAAGCAGAACAGTGGCCGTGGGTGACTTGATTCATATGGACTTGTGTGGACCATTCGAAGAGTGTTCATTTTTCATTTATTTAGTTAACATCTAAACAGATAACACTGAATCAACAATTTGACGCCACAATGCACGGTTCGAGGCCGCATCTCTCCATCCTCGGATACGCCCCACGCTCGCCAAGTCGTTCTGCACCTGGTCTGCCCATCTCGCTCGCTGCGCTCCACGCCGTCTCGTACCTGCCGGATCGGAAGCGAACACCATCTTTGCAGGTTTGCTGTCCGGCATTCTTGCAACATGTCCTGCCCATCGTACCCTTCCGGCTTTAGCTACCTTCTGGATACTGGGTTCGCCGTAGAGTTGGGCGAGCTCATGGTTCATTCTTCGCCGCCACACACCGTCTTCTTGCACACCGCCAAAGATGGTCCTAAGCACCCGTCTCTCGAATACTCCGAGTGCTTGCAAGTCCTCCTCGAGCATTGTCCATGTTTCATGTCCGTAGAGGACTACCGGTCTTATTAACGTCTTGTACATGACACATTTGGTGCGGTGGCGAATCTTTTTCGACCGCAGTTTCTTCTGGAGCCCGTAGTAGGCCCGACTTCCACAGATGATGCGCCTTCGTATTTCACGACTAACGTTGTTGTCAGCCGTTAGCAAGGATCCGAGGTAGACGAATTCCTCGACCACCTCGAAGGTATCCCCGTCTATCGTAACACTGCTTCCCAGGCGGGCCCAGTCGCGGTCGGTTGCGCCCACAAGCATGTACTTTGTCTTTGACGCATTCACCACCAGTCTAACTTTTGTTGCTTCACGTTTCAGGCGGGTGTACAGTTCTGCCACCTTTGCAAATGTTCGGCCGACAATGTCCATGTCATCCGCGAAGCAAATAAATTGACTGGATCTGTTGAAAATCGTACCCCGGCTGTTACACCCGGCTCTCCGCATGACACCTT
This sequence comes from Armigeres subalbatus, assembly GCF_024139115.2. Taxonomy (NCBI): domain Eukaryota; kingdom Metazoa; phylum Arthropoda; class Insecta; order Diptera; family Culicidae; genus Armigeres; species Armigeres subalbatus. Next base: position 25,053 of record NW_026941807.1, read on the forward strand.
CTAGCGCAATGTTGAACAACAGGCACGAAAGTCCATCACCTTGTCTTAGTCCCCGGCGCGATTCGAACGAACTGGAGTGTTCGCCCGAAATCTTCACACAGTTTTGTACACCATCCACCGTTGCTTTGATCAGTCTGGTAAGCTTCCCAGGAAAGCTGTTCTCGTCCATAATTTTCCATAGCTCTACGCGGTCTATACTGTCGTATGCCGCCTTGAAATCAACGAACAGATGGTGCGTTGGGACCTGGTATTCACGGCATTTTTGAAGGATTTGCCGTACAGTAAAGATCTGGTCCGTTGTCGAGCGGCCGTCAACGAAGCCGGCTTGATAACTTCCCACGAACTCGTTCACTAATGGTGACAGACGACGGAAGATGATCTGGGATATCACTTTGTAGGCGGCATTAAGGATGGTGATCGCTCGAAAGTTCTCACACTCCAGTTTGTCGCCTTTCTTGTAGATGGGGCATATAACCCCTTCCTTCCACTCCTCCGGTAGCTGTTCGGTTTCCCAGATTCTGACTATCAGTTTGTGCAGGCAAGTGGCCAGCTTTTCCGGGCCCATCTTGATGAGCTCAGCTCCGATACCATCCTTACCAGCTGCTTTATTCGTCTTTAGTTGTTGAATGGCATCCTTAACTTCCCTCAAGGTGGGGCTGGTTGGCTTCCATTGTCCGCTGAACTGACGTAGTCATCTCCTCCGCTGCCTTGACTTCCACTGCCTGTACTCTCAGCGCCATTCAGATGTTCCTCGTAGTGCTGCTTCCACCTTTCGATCACCACACGTTCGTCCGTCAAGATGCTCCCATCCTTATCCCGGCACATTTCGGCTCGCGGCACGAAGCCTTTGCGGGATGCGTTGAGCTTCTGATAGAACTTGCGTGTATCTTGAGAACGGCACAGCTGTTCCATCTCCTCGCACTCCGCTTCTTCCAGGCGGCGTTTCTTCTCCTGAAAAAGGCGGGTCTGCTGTCTCCGCTTCCGTCTATAACGTTCCACGTTCTGCCGGGTACCTTGCTGCAGCAAGGAGTGTACACCGAGCGGAAACCGATTTTGTCTGGTGATCATTGATGATTTCTCCCGTTATACTGAAGTATACTTGATGAGATGCAAATCTGAAACTTTTATCAAGATCCAAGAGTATGTTAGTTTAATGGAAAATCAATTTGGAAGAAAACCAAGAATCATGCGGGCAGACGGTGGAGGAGAATTCACCAACAGTAAATTGAAACAATTTTGTGCTAATTATGGAATCCGGATGCAGCAAACCGCTCCCTATAGCCCTCAGCAAAATGGTGTAGCAGAAAGAAAGAATCGATACCTGGTCGAAATAATGAGATGTATGTTAGCAGAATCAAAACTGGAAAAAAGGTTCTGGGGAGAAGCCCTAGCAACCGCAAATTACATTCAAAACCGTTTACCATTATCATCGTCAAACAAAACCCCCTATGAGGTCTACTACGGGAAGAAGCCATCATATACACATATGCGAATATTTGGATCAACGGCGTTCGTGCATATTCCAAAACAGAAGCGTAGGAAGCTATCAGTGTGGAAGCTGATCAGTGGAGATATATCAGCTTCCACACTGATATTCTTCCCTCCCCCTTCATCCGGGAGCTTGGCAGAAGGAAGGTCGTGTGATATGTGCCATCATAAATATTGCCCTCCGCTCGCTTTCAAATCGACTTCTATAATACGACTTCTATGCCGTATCCTAACGGAACTATCAATTCTATACTTTCGCCTCTAATTCTATCATGAACATGTACGTCCAAGTTTGGAAGATGATATTAGCATTTCCATATCATTTACAAAACAGATTTGCGCTTACATCACTGGGAGAAATCCACTGGTTTTTGGGAATGGAAGTCAAGCAAAATAAGGATGAAGATTTCTTCATATGCCAAGAACGCTACATCGAGCAGATTACAAACTCATCCGGATTAATAGAAGCATAAACCATCAAAAATACCCTTAGACCCAGGATATTACAAGCATGAATCAAATGATTGTCTTCCAGATAACAAAGAATATCAAAAACTTATGGGCCAGTTACTGTATGTATCAGTTAATACCAGACCAGATATCTCTGCAGCTGTGTCCATTTTAAGCAGAAAAACTAGTTGTCCGAATAAAGATGATTGGGTAGAACTTAAACGGGTTGCTCGTTACCTGATGACAACCAAACACTTATGGCTACGACTGAGCAATACGAAGAAGAATGAAGAATTACTGGGATATAGCGATGCAAAGATCTTTATTCTATACATTTACTTGCCAGGCAACGATTTGTAAGCCATTTACAATCGGAATGGGAAGTCTGTAGAAGGAGTAGCATTTTTGATCCCTAAAAAAATGCTACCAAAATGATCATTCCGATCTTGGCGAAAAAATCGTTTAAGTTGATTTCATCTTCAGAAGAAAGCCATGTTTCACAGATTGCAAATATATCGCAATCGCAGTTACTTGATGTCAACCAAATATGTCAACTGTTTGATATAAAGAGGTCAATATTGCCCTCATAGAATTCGGTACATTGAATAGTTTAAAAATACGGTCCACAAGGACCTTAAAGGATATTAATATTCGATAGATTCAGATATGTGTGGTGGAGCGTCTTGCTGTATTCAAAGTATGTACGATTTCCAGCCACGATGCGTCTCCGAATTTCTGTGCTCGTATCGTTTTCTGCGACCATCAGTGTCCACTGCAAACTCATGGTGGGTGGCCCACGTTGTCTTCTCTTGATCCTCTTCCTATAACGTACTGTACCAAACTGACTACAGTATACTCCCACTAATCCGACAAATTTATGCTCAGACTATCGAAATTTCTTTCGTAAATCCGACTGTCAAATCCATGCAAATGAACCACAACAAAACACAGCATAAATTTGAAAACTGACAGCACAATGTGTTCAGATGGGTGTTGATACTTTTTAATCCGGAAAATTTTGAATCAGCGGGACCGGCGAGAGCTGAATAAGCGGGGGGGTTACAGTATCTACAAAACGCTCATTACATCGGTAGTTCTCTATGGACACGACACGAGACCTAGACGATGCTCGTGGCGAACAAACGTGCACTTGGAAGTTTTGGAAAGGAAAGAGCTGCTTACCATTTATGGTGGCGTGCAGATGGCAGTCGGTACACGGAGAAGCCGAATGAACCACAAGTTGCATTAGCTGTTAGGAAAATCATTCATCGTTCACAATGCGAAAACCGGGAGACTGCGGTGGGCCAAGCACGTAAGCAGAATTTCGGACAGTAACCTGGTGAAAATGTTTAATAAATAAATAATTCATACTTTTCGAAAATAAATTTATTTTATTTCTGCAAATATGTATACAATAAAAAATGTATTTTGTATTTTTGCTTATAATTATAACTTTTAGTACAGCTAGTTTCTTATAGCGTGAATGCTCCCATTTACAATAAGAGCATACCGCGAGACTACGATTTCATATTCCTATAATAACTACACTTACGACACTAGTGAAGATCTTATGTTACAAAATCGAAAATATCGCAATACAAGCCTAAACACAAGAAAACCCCTTCATCCCATATACAAATTTCGAATGGTTAAAACAGGAAAAATGTACAAAATATCTTGTACTTTCACAGTTCTGAACTATCAGTGATTAAAAACATGCGTGAGAGAATTCATTGACTGATAAAAATGTGCACTTTTCTAAATAAGTGTTATTTCTTCAACAACTTTTAACAACAATCAATTTTTATAATCTAGTATTTACATTTTTTGGAGGAAAAGCATAGATACATGTAGCACTAAGTCAAACATAATATGAAGAAAGTGATAACAATTTATCTGCATTCCATTCCAATGAAAGAGTGTGAATATTTGTCGTGTGTTTGGAGAAGGCATTTGGAGAACTGTACATTTTATTTCCAATGAATTTATATACACACCTCCATCAGCAAGGAACAGGGATTCCCCGATGACGGTTAGGATTATAATTCATAGCTCGATTATATTTCACAATAGCATTGCTTATGTACAGTTGAAATTCGTGAACGGCTCTACGGAAACTTGTTTGGTTTAATTCTAAAAATATATCCATCTAGAACTATAAATAGAGATTAAGATGAAAAAACTGATACCTACTTAGGAAATCTATACGGTTTGCTATGTATTGCCTCAGTGTGTGGAATAGTTACAAAGGTACAATGATAAATCAAATAGAAAAGAAAAACCTTCAAACTTTATTGTGCTTGGAAAAAGCCGAATTCCAACCTATCGCTTCCTTCATCTTCCTACACCGTGGTCGACGTAGAACTCGTTCCGGCCGATTTCTTCTCCACCAAATTTTCCCGGAAAAACTTAATCTTTTGCACAAAGAACGACTCTAAACTCTCGGCACACCGGTAGAACTGCGACTCTTTTGGATTGTAGTATCGACAGTTGTCGAATATTTTGGTCATATCACCGATAAACTCCGACAGGGTGTTGTAGGTTTTGCTATTCACTTTATTTTCCACTTTTTGGAGATCTGTTTGGGGTAAGAGATATTACAATGACTTACTTGCGGTTCAGAGCCAAACAAGACAATGCTTACCCATCGGTTCCTTGATTACACGATAATAGTCAGGTGCTTCGTCCGGATCAACCGGTTCCATGAAAGGCCATGCGCTTTTATGATGCTGCAAAAGAAAAGCCATATACAGCAACAGTTCGCTAACTGGGCGCCTTTTAACTGGACTGTTTTTTAACTGGGCGTTCGCTAACTGGGCCAAAGCCCAGTTAAAAAGCAGTTATCCGTCAAAAAACAACAACAAAGACTCGGTGACGAGGGGATTCTGAATGGCATATTCTTTAAGCTTCATGTAAAACACGATCACAACAATGCATCGCGAATTCCCTCGTCAGCCCAGTTAAAAAGCGGCGTTCGTTAACTGGGCTGGTGTT